>NC_092775.1:47707268-48007424 GCF_047496795.1 Chiloscyllium punctatum | reverse complement strand
CAAGTAATCATGTATGAAGTCTTCTTATGAAAAAATGCTGAATTTAAGCAACCGTTTAGGCATAAAATAGTTCCTTTATTCCATGCAATGTGGAAAGTGTGGAGTTGAAAAGGTGGATTTGGCATGGTAGAAGGGTTTTACTGGCAGAATAAATGCTGACTATAGATTGAAGTTGTTTTTAAATCATTATTTGTTTAGCTTGGATCATGGGAAATAGAGACATCACCAGCTGACCACACCTTTACATTATTAAAAGTAAAGAGCAAGAGAAGCTCATGGACAGCAGATGAATCTTAAGTTAAGAAAAATGCAGGTGCAACATTAAATGTTTAAGTTTCTCGGAATATATTTATGCTTATTAGTTCAATAAATCCTTCCAATTATGTTAATGATTAATAACAATGAATGCTTATCAACTTTAGGGATATACCTTATTCTTTGAAATTGTTCAAAGAGAATGATTATGGGTGCAAAAATAAAAGAAAACATCAAATGCATCCTGAAAGAGTCCCATGGCAAGGATTTTGTTTAGTCCACTGTGTATAAACAGAATAAAATCTGAATGCAGGCAAGTGGATAAATACACTCAGCTCTCAGCAAATGAGAGCCCTACCCCACATGTTCCTGACAATCTCTGCTCATTTCAGTAAGACACTTGTGGTAGTGAGGGCCAATCTTTCATTTTTTTTTCCTTAGTTAGCCTCTTTGAATGCAACAGTGTGATCTATCATGTAGCTTGCTGTAAAAATAAGCAAAAAATGCAGTGAAGACTATCAGTGAGGAAATGAATTAAATGCTGACAGGAAATAAATTATGGAATTTACTTTGTGCATTTGTCAGCAATAAGCCAAATAAAGGGACAATTATTTCATCTTGTTGAAATGTCACATAACTGACTTGAAGGGTATTCAGCTATTCTAGACAGAACACAATAGGCATAGACAGTTGGAGCTGGGATAAACAGTATATTTTTCAGGAATGGCAACTATTCATGTTATACTGGAACAAGGAACTAAGAGCATTGTTGCTAAGTTTGCCAATGACACAAAAATAGGTGGAGGAACAGGTACTGTTGATGAAGTGGGGAGGCTGCAGAAGGTCTTGTATAGGCAAGGGGAGTGCACAAAGAAGTAACAGATGGAATACAGTGGCAAAGTGTGAGATTATGGACTTTAGAAAGAATAGAATATTTTCTAAATGGGAAAGGCTTCAGAAATCTGAAGCACAAAGGGGATTTAGAAGTGCAAGTTCATCAATCTCTTAAAGTTATGCAGGTTCAGTTGACAGTTAAGAAGGCACATGCAGTATTAGCATTCATTTCCAGAGGGCTATCTCTTTCATATTTCCCTCACGAGGGGATCGTGAGGAGGTTCACAAGAATGATCCCTAGGATGAAGACTTGTCATGTGAGAGCAGTTGAGGTTTCTGCATCTATAACTCAATAGTTTGGAAGGAGGAGGCGGGGATCAGATTGAAACATACAGAATACTGAGGAGGCTTAGACAGAGTGGTCATGGAGAAGATGCTTCCTCTAGTAGGAGAAACTAGGACCTGAGGGCATATACTCAAAGTGAAGGGACCACCCATTAAGACTGAAATAAGGAGGAATTTCTTTACCTAGAGAACGGTGAATCTGTGGGACTCATTTCCACACTTGGCTGTGAAGGCCAAGTCATTCAGTGATTTAAGACAGACATAAATAAGTTCTTGGTTAGTAAATGGATCAAAGGTTATGGGTAGAAAGCAGGAGAATGGGTTTGAGAAACATGATCGAATGGCAGAGTAGAGTCTCTGGCCAAATGGCTTAATTCTGATCCTATATCTTATGGATGCTTCATCAGAGCATGTAACAGCTGGGGAAAAGTGGTATTTATGCTAAAAATGGGAGTGGGTAAAGATGAATGCAGAGATCAATTATAGATTCCTCCTGATCAGTATAGGATCCCCCAGTACAGTTCTGGTCACCACATGAACAGAAGGATGTGGATGCTTTGGAGAGGGTACAGCAAAGGTTTACCAGGATGGTGCCTAGTATGGGAGATTTTAGCTATGATGAAAAGTTGGAGGAGGTTGAGAGGCAACCTAATAAAAGTTTATAGGATTGCGAGTGGCATGCATGGAGTGGAAAGTAAGAGGTTTTTTTCCCCCAGGGTGGAGGGGTCAATTACGAGGGGACACTGGTTCAAGGTACAGGAGGCAGGGGGTTTAAAAGAGATGTGCTTGGAACATGTTGTGAAAGGAGGTGGTGGGAGCAGGCGCAATAGGAGCATTCAAGAAGCACCTAGAATACATGAATAGGAAGGGAATAGAGGGATATGGATCCTGTAAGCGAAGACTGATCTAGTATGGCAGGGCAAAATGTGTCAATGTAAGCTTGGAGGACTGAAGGGCCTGTTCCTGTGCTGTATTGTTCTTTGTTCTTGGTCCTTACTTCCACCCCACCCCAGCCTTCACATCCAAAAAGATCAGACGTCGCCATTTCTGTCACATCTAGCAGGCTGCCACCACCTTCCCTTGTCAGTCTTCTGCTGGGACTGTTCCCTCCAGGCCACCCTGGTCCACACCTCCTCCACTCCCAGCATCTCCCAACACTCCCATGCCATCTTCCCATGCAAGTGCAGAAGGGCCCGTTTACTTCCTCCCTGCTCACATCAACCAACCCAACCGCGCCGTGGGTGAACATTTTAACTCCCCCTCCCACTCCGCCAAGGACATGCAGGTCCTTGGCCTCCTCCATCACCAGACCATGGCAACACGACGCCTGGAGGAAGAGCGACTCATCTTCCGCCTAGGAACCCTCCAGCCACAGGGGATGAATGCGGGTTTCTCCAGCTTCCTCATTTCCCCTCCCCCCACCTTTTCTCAGTCCCAGCCCTCAGACTCAGCACTGCCTTCTTGACCTGCAATCTTCTTCCCGACCTCTCTGCCCCCACCCCCTCTCCGGCCTATCACCCTCACCTTAACCTCCTTCCACCTATCGCATTCCCAACGCCCCTCCCCCAAGTCCCCCCTCCCTACGTTTTATCTTAGCCTGCTTGGCACACCCTCCTCATTCCTGAAGAAGGGCTTATGCTGCCTGACCTGCTGCGCTTTTCCAGCAACACATTTTTAAGCTCACAATCCAAAGCCCCAAACATACCTTGTAGTTGAAGCAGCAAATTATCTGCACTCAATCTAGTCTATTATATTCACTGCTCAAAATGATCTGTTCTGCACCCTGGAGACAGTTTGCAGACTGGGTGACAGCTTTGCAGAACACCTATGTTCTATCTGTAAAACGACCCCAAGCTTCCAGTTGCTTGCCATTTCAACACACCACCAAGTTACAATCCTCCACTGAACCTCAGCATAAGCTAGAAGAAGAGTATCTCATTTTCTGCTTGTGCACCATTCCGTCTTTAGGCCTCATGCTTGAGTTCAATAACTTCAAAGCTTGATTACATTCTTCTGTTTTTTTGTTCCCCACCCCCACATCTTAATTCTTTAATGACATGGGTTGCTTTCAGCATAGCCAACCCATTCTTGCCCACGCTTTGTCCTATTATCAAATGACATGGTTTGTCCACCCATTCTCTCCTGCTCTCAGCTCTCATTATGACTTTTTCAGTTTCTCTTTTGTACTGGCCTATCAAAAATCCCCTTGTCTGGCTATCTCTTTCATATCTCCTTCACTCTGGGCTCCATTTCCACCTGTCTGCTCACCTCTCCCCCACTCATCTTCAACATAAATACTTTTCTAACGAAGTCACTGGATTCAAAACATTAATTCAGCTTTCTCCCCACAGATGCTGGCAGATTTACTGTGTTTCTCCAACAATTTCTGTTTTTATGCCAAAACATATGATTGTTTCCAAGGAGTTAGATATATTTCTTAGGGCTAAAGGGATAAAAGTTTCTGGGCAGTAATCAGGAATAAGGTTGATGATCAGCCATGAACATATTGAGTGGCAGAGCCTATCTTCTATGTATCTATGTCCTTTATGCTTAAGACCCCCTGCCCAACCCCATTTTCCAATGCTATCCTGCTCAATTTCAGTAAGATAATGCAAGAAAAGTCACAAATTTAAGAATCAGTAGTTCAGAGACACAAAAGGGAATTGCTTGGTAGTACAAAACTTAAACATTGCTAAAAAGAGACTACTAGTAGAAGCTCTTGCACTCTAATGTTGAGGTAGGGTAGATCAAAACAATTCTTCATGATAATGTCGATACTGATTAAGTCATCACTCACTGTAAGTTGCAAAAACTTCTGCCAAGGCATATGGCCACCGCTTTGGACCCTGAACAATGGACAGTTTACCTCAAACTACCCTGCAAGGGAATGGTGCATCAAAACAGGTGAGGCTAGTTACCTCATGCTGCTTTGTTGTAGTAAAACTGTGTAGTTTACTCTACTAAGATTTTGTTGTCCAGTCTACAACACAAATGACTAATGTGATCCATGAGCTTTTTAGTGCTGGTACGATGCCATATATGTGGCAGAACATCACAACAACTGCAGACCATATCAAACAACATCTTCCAATGATCACTCACAGCTAGCAGCATGCTGATCATGCTGAATTGGCCCTGCAAGACTTGTAAGTTTCAATACAATATTAAAAATCACAACACCTAACAGGTTTAATTGGAAGCAGTAGCTTTCGGAGCGCCGTTCCTTCATCAGGTGGTTGTGGAGGACACTATTGTAAGACACAGAATTTATAGCAAAAGTTTACAGTTGGATGTAACTGAAATTATACATTGAAAAATACCTTGATTGTTTGTTGAGTCTTTCATCTGTTCGAATACCATGATAGTTTCACTTCTTTCATATGTAAATCACAAAATTTTGTTTTAAAAAGTTACATTCTCAAGTTAACTGTAACAATTGGTGTTAGCCAGACAATATGTTGAAGGTGTTCCCTGTCTGTGCCATAATATTTAGACTGATTCTTATCTAAAAATTGAGGTAACAGTCTTACGTGAATTCATGCAGTTTTTGTACAAAGTACAATGTAATTCTGCAAGTACAAATTCACCCCACAAACATGTATGTATATGTGTGCATGTGGGTCTTTGTGTGTGTGTGTGTGTGTGTGTGTGTGTCTGTCTGGGGCTAAGTGAGAGAGAGAGAGTGTGTATGTGTGTGTGTGTATGTGAGTGTAGAGTGTCTAAGTCTGTGTGGGATGCATGTGGGAGTGTGTGTGTGTCTGGGGTGGGGGTTGTGAGTGTGAGAGAGAGTATATATGTCTGTGTGTGTGAGACTGTGTATACGTGTGTGTGTGTGTGTGTATAGTGCAGTGGTGGTCACCTGTAGTGTGACATGAACCCCTGGTCCCAGTTGAGGCCCTCCTGCACCACACAGCAATCAACAGACAGAACACTTCAGCAGTCCAGGACATTCGACCTCGGACCTTCGGGTGACCATCCTCCAAGGCGGACTTCGGGACAGGCAGCAGCGAAAAGTGGCCCAGCAGAGGCTAAGTTCCGTACCCATAGCGAGGGTTCACGTCACACTACAGGTGACCACCATTGCACCACACACACACACACACACACACACACACACACACACACACACACACACACACACACACACACACACACACACACACACACCACATACACGTATACACTCTCTCTCACTGACAACCCCCCCACCCCAGACATACACACACACACCCCTTAGACACTCTACACTCACATACATATACACTCACAACCCCCCACCCCAGACAGATATACACACACACACACACACACACACTCTCTCACAAAGACCAACATGCACACATATGCATATACGTTTGTTGGGTGAATTTGTACTTGCAGAGTTACATTGTACTTTGCACAAAAACTGCATGAATTCACGTAAGACTGTTACCTCAATTTTTAGATAAGAATCAGTCTAAATATTATGGCACAGACAGGGAACACCTTCAACATATTGTCTGGCTAACACCAATTGTTACAGTTAACTTGAGAATGTAACTTTTTAAAACAAAATTTTGTGATTTACATATGAAAGAAGTGAAACTATCATGGTATTCGAACAGATGAAAGACTCAACAAACAATCAAGGTATTTTTCAATGTATAATTTCAGTTACATCACACTGTAAACTTTTGCCATAAATTCTGTGTCTTACAATTGTGTCCTCCACAACCACCTGATGAAGGAGCGGTGCTCTGAAAGCTAGTGCTTCCAATTAAACCTGTTGGAATCTAACCTGGTGTTGTGTGATTTTTAACTTTGTACACCCCAGTCCAACACTGATATCTCCAAATCATCATACAATATGCCCACCACTAGATACAATTCTGCTTTTGGAAATCAGTTATTAAATAATTCAGACTATGCCAAGAATTACACGACAAGCCAGTTTAAGATCACCATTTGGGCTTGCAGTATGATTCCTTTGCATGCTAGAAGCTAAGTTTATAAATATATTGGACCTGATTTTGTGTGGACAAAAAGGAATCCTTACATGTATTACACCATCTTTATGGGAAACAAAAGGGCCATAGAGATTGCCAATCATTGCTGCATTCTCAGGGCAACACCAGGGTCTATCAGAGTCTACCTGCCTGATCTGAGAGCTAAACTTGACAGTTGACTGTTCTTGGTGCATTTCTTTGTCAATGATTGCCCAACCGATCAGTACCATCGTTTCATATTGTACAAATTGGTGCACCAGTTTTCAAGACTGTTTCTTGCATCCTTGTCCTAATGGGTGCAAGATGAAAGGCTTTAATTTCTTCTTCCATTTTAGGAATGTTTACAGAGATAAATCTTAACCAGGAAAAGCAAGTGGATATGGGCTGGTTGGGATATTAAAATATTAGAATTCTCAAACCACTCCTAAGCTGCCTCAAAGCTGCCCACTAAATCATATAGTACAAAAGAAGACCTTCAGCCCATTGAGTCTATATTACTTCCGGTTTGATTGATGGTGGGGTTGGTCCTTCCATGAGGCTGCATGCTTCAGATATTCCCTCAACTTCAGATTTAACTTGCACTGACTAGGGTTCCCAGGCCTCAGGAAAGCTGTTAGCTAAAGGGAAGCTGGGACTGCTGGACCCTGCAGGTAAGCATTTTTCTTGCAACAATTTGGGGCAGGAGAAACAGACATGTTCCTCAACACCTACCTGCAAATTACTCCCTTGTACTCTAAGTGTGTGAAAACTTATGCAGAATTACACCAGGATTGCCAACTGGGTTTACAGTATGGAGCAATTACACATATTGGCAGCTATAAATATTAATACTTTTGCAGACAGAAAGAACATGTACACACAACTGCACCTGTTCAATTCAACAAAATAGGGAACAGTTATTCTTTAGTTCATTTCTGAGACAATTTCTTGACTAATTACTGCCTGGGTAAAATTTAAACATAGCTCAGCGGTTAACTGTCAATTATTATTAACAAGTACATTCTCCTTGATAATGCTTTTAGCAACTGGAGTTCACTCCAGTCCAATTAGCACTTGCCTCTCATACACTTTAAATGTCTTATTCCCTTTATTTTAAGATTTTTTGTGAACTGTCCGAGGAGTGCAAGATAAATGTTTGGACAAAATGTAACATTTTTCAGTGATAAAGCAAATTTAGTATAGCCTATTCTGATATAATGCAAAAGTCCCATTCCCATGTGATCCCACATAATACGAAAATTGCATAATAGCAGTACCATTTAAACCAATAGGACCAGAATCACATTAGAGCTAATACAAGTAAGGAAAGTTCGCATTCTACAAATAATGGTCTGAATTCTTCAATCGCGTTATAGCCAATTTGCGTTGAAGAAGCGCGTGTTATAGCAGAACCGACTGTACATTGTTGTTTTCTTACATCAAAGAATGTAGAAAAACGAATGTTTTCACTGAATTAAACAGAACGTCATTTGTTTGTATGTCTTAAGTGAACAATCCAATAATTGATACGAAACCTATGCAAAATTTTGGTAGAATGCCTACTGCCTCAGTCTTCTATAAAAAGAACAGAATTTATATATAAACAACAGAATATTTTCTGTAGCCAACATTCTGGATAAAAGGATCTTTCTCATGACCTCAGTTTGACTTGGTATTGGGTGGTGAAAAATTACACTTCAGATTGTAGAAACCATGTAACATAAATAGCCAATGTTAATGAACCCAAGGAAATACTGAATTTTTAAAAAATTGTGCTGGTATTCTATGAACAATAGCTTCAAAGTTCATGCAACCACAATACCTGCAGCAGTTTGCATTCCCACACAGCAACACTTCTCGCCCACCACAGCACACAGTACAGTATGATTGGTAGCCATCATCGTCATACATATATGATGTCTCCAGGTAGATATCCTGCAACACACAAATGATTAACTCACAAAAAACTGAACACGCACACAAAATGGCAACTATTTTCATTGATGAGTGTAGGTTTTTAAAGTGACAACTGTAATCATCTGTGTTCAAAAACATATTTATCTTCTGTAAAGCAGAATGATTTTAATTAATGAATAAAGGAATCAATAATATGATCTGTGCTTCAGAGAATATATAATACGGGTTCCAGTTTATATGGTACTTGCATCAGTACAATGAAAAGTAGGTGCTGTACTGTTGTGATGTGTACCTCTGAACCATACTGGAGAACCAGTGTTCCAGCAAACTCTAGCTCTAGGGCAGTAGAGTGAGCCTTAATGTAAACAACGGTAGTGAGGAATCAAGTTTTGGTAGAGGTAGTAAATCCAAGGGTACAAACAAAGCAGAAAAGCAAAATAATATGGGAAATAAAGGCCACAGCAAGGCAAGAAGGGATAGACAGAATAAACATCAGTCTACACCAACAATCGAAAGATAATACTAAATACTAAAACAAGTAGACAAATTGATAGTGAAATAACACTGCACAGGCTGGTATCCCATCACCAAGTCACCCTTTACTTACACGTGAAGAATCCTTGACACAGGTACAATTCCCTCAGGGCCAGCTTGCAGAGTGAACAGGATGTCTGTCACTCCTGATTTTATCTGTCAGCCAGGGCTCCCTGATTTGACCAGATTCATAGCCCCAATCAGGGAACTCATTCTATGAGGTCCACGTGGCTGGCCTCATTACAATCATTAGAATAGTGCACATTGAAATAAGTAAATGATAGGATAGCTATTATGGACACAAAGCTGCATGATTAGGAGTATTGAGTACTGAGTATTGAAGGGTAAAAGAAACTGTGATGTAAAGCTCGAATTAAAGATGGCATTAGTGAAATAGAGATTATCTTGGTACAACAGTCTCTCTCTGAAGTCAGAAAGTACACCTTCCCAAAGCTTGCCCAACAGCATTTTTTTAGCATATAAAATTACAACATTGTGCCCCCCCTGCAATTATTACTAAGGAACCCATGAGGGAAACTGCAGAAAGCTTCTTTAACAGGTCAGCACAGAAATGAGTGAGAGAGAAAAGGCCTAAAAAATTTAAGCCCCAAATAATTCAAAAATATTCTTGTTGGACCAAGAGAATCAGGCATGTTGCTCTAGTCCTCATATATATTAGGCCTCTCTGAGTCCTAACACTCGTCCCTTGCTCCACATTATCATAGCAACTGTCCTAAGAACAAAGAAAATTTACAACCCAGGAACAGGCCCTTCAGCCCTCCAAGCCTGAGCCGATCCAAATCAACTGTCTAAACCTATCGCCCAATTCCTAAGCATCTGTATTCCTCTGCTCCCCACCTACTCATGCATCTCTCCATACGCATCTTAAATGAATCTACCATGCCTGCCTCTACTACCTCTGCTGGCAACGCATTCTAGGAACCTACCACCCTCTGTGGAAAGTGCTTGCTGCATGTACCCCCCTTAAGCATTTTTCCTCTCACTTTGAACGCATGACCTCTCGTTATCGAATCATTCACTCTAGGAAAAAGATTATCTCTATCTACCCTGTCTACCCTGTCTATACCCACGGCACGGTGGCACAGTGGTTAGCACTGCTGCCTCACAGCGCCAGAGACCCGGGTTCAATTCCCGCCTCAGGCGACTGACTGTGTGGAGTTTGCACGTTCTCCCCGTGTCTGCGTGGGTTTCCTCCGGGTGCTCCGGTTTCCTCCCACAGTCCAAAGATGTGCAGGTCAGGTGAATTGGCCATGCTAAATTGCCCCTAGTGTTAGGTAAGGGGTAGATATATCTATAGATATAGATGTAGGGGTATGGGTGGGTTACGCTTCGGCGGGGCGGTGTGGACTTGTTGGGCCGAAGGGCCTGTTTCCACACTGTGAGTAATCTAATCTAATCTAAAAAACCCTTCATGATTTCGTAAACCTCAATCAAGTCCCCCCTCAATCTCCTTTTTCCTAATGAAAACAATCCTAACCTACTCAACCTCTCTTCATAGTTAGCACCTTCCACAGCAGGCAACATCCTTGTAAAACTCCTCTGCACCCTCTCCAAAGCGTCCACATTCTTTTGGTAATGTGGCAACCAGAACTGTACACAGTATTCTAAATGCGGCCGAACCAATGTCTTGTACAATTTTAACATGACCTGCCAGCTCTTATACTCAATACCCCGTCCGATGAAGGCAAGCATACCATATGCCTTCTTAACCGCAGTATCCATATGTGCAGCAAGCTTCACGGTACAACGGACCTGAACTCCCAGATCTCTCTGCTCATCAACTTTTCCCAAGCCTCATTTGCTTAAGTTCTTGGCAGCTGGCCTCTGAGCTACATTAACCTGCACCCAGAAATTCACAAAACACCAACTAATCGTAACACTTGCCTATTATTTACTGAAAATTGGGACCAAAAAATAAGTTACATCAATAAAATCAGAACATTGATGGAAACACATAGCATGTCAATCAGGATCTATAAAGAAAACAGACAACTTGACTCATTCCAAGAATAAATGTCCAACCTGAAGCGTGATTACCTGTCTCTCCAATAGTGTTGACTGACTTGTTTACATTTAAAGCACATTGTGTTTTTGTTTCAGATATCCAACATCTGATGTATTCTGTTCTTACTTGTAGTTTACAGGAGCTCAAACATGAATGCAATTTATGTCTGTAATCGACATATTTGTACTCAACTTGTTGTTCATTCATAAAGATTCAACATTTTTATGAAATAAGCATAAAAGTCTGAGATCCACGTTAACATTAGTTGCCTGCAGTCAGAGAATAGACTATTAAACTTTCTAAAATATTTGTCAGTATTTAAGAGATTTACTGCAAAAGCAACTTAGATAAGTAAATCAGATGTAAAATTATACAAGTTAACAAAACAGTTGGCATTTTTATTAACTGAAAACAAATGGCTTAAGTACTAACCTATTTTCAATCTATTTGTACCTTCTGATTGTACCATTGTGTCCTATGCAAAGTTCTTGATACAGTTTCAATTGTGTACATTTCTAACAATAAAAAGACATAATATTTATTCCCATCTCAACATTTTTTCCAAACTCTAATGCATCATTTCAAGCATATCCATTTTTTAAAAAGAACATTTCTAATTATTCAGTATTTTAAGAATAGCTACACCTATAATACATATCAACCAAACATCTCCAGCTTCAATTTCTGATCTGCCATTTCAAGCAGAGATGTGGTAAAGGAACTAAAGTTGGCAACAATGTCTCTGTGTTATAGAGGAGGAAATGATGAGGATTTACTGTCTTGCCCTGATTGCTATATTGCAAGCCCTGCTGAAATTACACATATTAACATTAGATAAAGAAGGTGCTAACTATGAAGAGAGGTTGAGTAGGTTAGGATTGTTTTCATTAGGAAAAAGGAGATTGAAGGGGGACTTCATTGAGGTTTACAAAATCATGAAGGGTAGACAGGGTAGATAGAGATAAGCTTTTTCCGAGAGTGAATGATTCAATAACGAGAGGTCACGCGTTCAAAGTGAGAGGAAAAATATTTAAGGGGGGTACATGCAGCAAGCACTTTCCACAGAGGGTGTTACACACTCTACCTTCTACATCTTCCCAAACATACAACAGGTTTATACACCATGGACTAGGTTGGTATTCATAAATAGCTACTCAAATTACATTTTAGTGAGTTCTCAGGGCCCAAAATGGTACTCAGCTAAAAAGTAAGTGGCATGCAAACTGATGAGAAAAAGAGGAAGAACAAAATCTTTCCAGAATCAGAAAATCTTTCTATACAATTTCACACAATTTCTAAATATCTCAAATGATTTAACCAAATATTGAAGCATTGTGTTTTTGTGCCTGTCACAGTAGTCTGCCTGTTGTGAATATGTCTGGTTTATGTACATCACATGTCATGTTTTACAACACTAATGTCCCACAAAATTATGGCATAGTATTGCTTCAATTTTATTTTACAGTAAAACCATCTTATTAAAACCAATAGGAAGAAAAGTTTTGCTGAATTTACATTTTTGTGATCATTACTGTCACTTAGATTACTGCAGAGCTATGCTGTTGAGTTTGAATGTATTTGGTATAATAACAAGAATTTTATGTCCATGCATAATGTACAGACAATTTAAGAATATTTCAGAATATTCTAAACATAAATTTCTCCAAGTGATAATGGTCAAAGTAAATATGTAAATAGCATTAGCAAATATTAGTTATTAGTAATGGTAAATTTCTGAATGTAACCTTAGAAATCAAAGATTCTTTGAATGTTAGCAGTCTAAAGAAAGACAAATATTCATTTTGAAACAGTGCATGCTAATGATGTTGTAGTGATAATAATAGCACTGGTGGGTGGAATCTGCTGGGTATGATTTGAAGCCAATATGCACAGATTACAACATCAGTCAAAACTCTAATTTGTAAACATCTCAAGTTATCTTATTGGATAATTTCTTTAACATGAAACTGCTTTCAGCAAATCTTTGGTGAAAGTATAATTTGAGCAAATTACAATATTAACCAGGTGTCCAGATAACCCAATTGGTGAATTGGGATAAAGAATTTTTCTTCAACATCTAGGCTGTAATCCAGAGTGGATCACTACTTTTTTTTTGAAAACACCTAATTTTTTGCAATTGATTTGAAATCATGTGCTTTCAACAAGAAATGGCAGGTCCACAACACAGGATTGCTTCTCAGACAGTGAAGATCAGAAGTTACCTTACTCATCTGTAAAACAGTAATGCTCTCAGTGTGTCTGTTACTGGCTGATTTCAACCCAGAAGGAGGTGGGGACGAGGAATGTCATATTTAATCTCAGCATCCTCAGGGCAAAGTTGGTGATGTGGAAGGGAAGGGGTTGGTGGTTGGAATCACAATCAAAAACCTTTTGGAAATGTGCATGCTGTGAATAGTCAATGCAACAGAAAGAATAAAGCCAACTTCAATAACACATAACAATACGAAATTTGATTCCTCGACCCTCACATGTACTACTGCCTTGGAGGGATATTAAAAACAAAGAAAAGAATATGTATTCTTTTTCTTTTTAGAAAACCTGCTCGATGTATGCCATAAGATTGATACAAGCTTGACAAATTTGTTTATAAAGCTGTATGAACTGGAAAAGCTATTGCTTATTCATGTATTTGAACAAGCGAAACACACTCACCTTGCAAATAGGACACAGACCACCTTCAAACAGTGGATGGAAAGTGCTGACTCTTACGCTTCCACAGGCAAGACAGAATTCTAATATTAAAAAAAAGTCATGTATTAAAATAATGCATCAGCTATACTACCGTAACTACTCACATCTAAAGTTTAACAATGATGTCGGGATGCAATGTTGGACTAGGATGGACAAAGTCATAAGTCACTTCACCTGGCGAAGGAGCAGCATTTTGACTAAAGTTTAACAAGGATCCTTTATATTTTATACAAATCAACAGCTGGCACTGTCTCCAAGGTAACTTCATCATCCTGTTGATGTCAATATTCCTTCAGAAGTTGGGAACTCATTTTTAATTTTTCCGCAGTTGAGAAGCTGATGAGATTAGCATAATTGCTGATTTCAGTCTCACCTAATTTGACTTTCCGCTGAAGGCTAAAATTACAAGCTGGTTTAAACTTCAATTCTACTTTGATGCAAGACACTCTGCAAAAACACACTTCAGTCACTAGGCATTTGTGAATGGGCTTATTATAACCGAATCCAATGATGATATTCAAATGACAGCTATATGTCAGTCAGATAAACAGGATGTAGAATTCCATAACTGAAATATGCTGATCTCACCAATAGATAACAATGTAAATCCAGTGAACCAATCTAATCTCCACTCAAGTATGAAACAAGCTATGTGAATGTATTTTCTTTGCCTGAAACTGGAAATTTAGATGCCAGTTATCAAATCTAGAGTCACTTTGTGCTGTCCATGCAGCACCCTCGCTCCTGGGGGAATGTGTCTTGTTTTACTCTATCAGTTGTATATGATAGAAATAACAAATAAAAGTGACTCTACTCTCTCTACTCTACGCTACTTACTCTGACCATAAATTACTTTTTGATTTTCTGGGTTGGAAAAAGGCAAAAATCTATTGTCTTTCTATTGAGGAAAAGCTACTTAATATGGATATATCAGAATTTTTATTTGCTTTCTACTGTTAAACTGCACCATCTCTCAAGTATACGAATAGGTTTTACAAGTTATTATCCCTTCATCCAACAGAAAAACATTAAAATGTTGATAGTTTTTTAAAAATAACTTTATTTAAGGGAAGACCAAACACTGAACTCTGTGGCAGCCAGAATTGGCAAATGGCAGTAAGAAAGTCTATTGTCATTTTGTACAAATTTAATTTAGTTTTTAGCTTGTAGCTAGCATTAAAATGAAATCGACATTTAAGTCATGCAGTTGCCAGCCTTAAAGCAGATTTATTTTAATAATTTCAGTGAAAGAGCTGAAAATTAAGAACGAGCTGAAAATCAATGGTCGGTGATCGTGCAAAATTCAGAACATTCATTACTGTTCATAGATTGAAAGATTCAATAAGGACAAACTGTTACACACAAGGGCTCAGCAACAACTCCATCTGGAATAAACTATTAAAGGACAAGGACAAACTTTTGCAGGAATTGAAAGCGACCAGCCATGTCTGGAGAAAGAGGGGTTCAAAACTACATGAATAAAACAGTTTTGACACCTGTTTGATAACTTGCTGCTTTGTACCACAAGGGGAATAGGTTTCCCTGCAGAAGAATTTAACGAGTTAATCACAGGAAAGTTGTGTCTTCAAACAGTTAATGCTAATGTAACAAGGAACAGAAAAAGCTATTTCTGATAAGGCAGCAAGCTGCAGACTTGCAATATTTTGGATTTAAAAATCTAAAAGATCATCAATATGTTATCCCATAGATCTGAAGGACAGAAAAACTGTAGAAGAAAGCAACTCTAGAACTCTCCCTGAGCAGAACTGTGAAGAACATCACTGCACAAGGATCAAACCTTGAACATCAGAGACAGACATTGTTGGTTGGAATCGCAGCTAAATTCCTCCATTATTTGGGTAATAGCCAAGTTGAGATGTGGGGCTTAACTTGCTTACTTAAGGGGTCTTATTTTGTCTGTTACAAGCAATAAAATTTAATCATTGTTTCAGTACATGAGATTTCTTAACAAGTAGTAGTGTTTTACCCAAAATAGCTCATTAAGAGAGTTAACTAGGCCTTTTGTGTTTAGAGGGAGGTGAAGGTCTTAAATCGCTAGATTATTAATTCAGAGCAGAGAGTGTAGTGCTGGAAAAACACAGCAGGTCAGACAGCATCTGAGGAACAGAACTGACTTTTCGGGCATAAGCCCTTCATCAGGAATTGCGAAATACAATTCGCTTCACGTGCTCCTCGGTTGCTGCCTGATCTGCTGTGCTTTTCCAACATCACACTCCCGACTCCTATTAATCCAGAAAGTCAGCTAATTTTCTTGGAACTCAGTTTGAATCCCACCACAATAGATGGTGGAATCTGAATTCAATAAAAACTCTGGAATTAAGAATCTACTGCTGATCATGAAACCATCATCAATTGTTGGAAAATCCCATCTGGCTCACAACTGTTGTTCAAGGGAGGAAATCTGCCATCCTCACTGGTCTGGCCTACATATGACCAGACCAACAGCAATGTGGTTGACGCTCACCTGCCATCAGAAATGGCCTAGCAAGTAACTCAGTTGTATCAATCGATGTGAAGTCTCAACAAAGAAACGAAACTGGCAAACTACTTGGCAGCGACCTAGGCATCAGAAAAGAAAAAATGCAAACAACCCTGTTGACCCTGTAAAGTTCTCCTTACTAACATCTGGGGGCTAATGCCAAAATTGGGAGGAGTGTCTCACAAACTAGTCAAGTAACATCCCTGACACCACTGTTACCATCCATGGATACATATGGTCCCACCAACTAGATAAATTCAGCAGAGGTGGCAGCACAGTGGTGTACAGTTGGGAAGGATCTGTCCTGGGAGTCCTCAAAATGGATTCTGGACCCCCTGAAGTCTCATGGCTTCCGGTTAAACATGGGCAAAGAAAATTCCTGCTGAATACCACATATTTTTCTCTGTCTGCTGATAAATCAGCACTCCACTATGTTGAGCAACATTGGAGGAAGTACTGAGGATGGCAATGGCATAAAATGTACTGAGTGGGGTAATTCAATGTCCACCATCAAGAGTGGCCCAGCAGCAGCTGATAAAACTGGTCAAGTCCTAAAGGACATTAAGTGCTTGGCTGGTCTGCAGCAGGTGGTGAGGGAACCAACAAGGGAAAAACATACTTGACCTCACCCTTACCAATCTGCCTGCTGAAGACGCATTTCTCCATGACTGCATCAGTAAGAGTGACCACCACACAATCCTTGTGGAGACAGAGTCCTGCCTTCACATTGAGAATACCCTCCAATATGTTGTGTGGCACTGAGACAGATTTTGAACAGATCTAGTTACTCAAGATTGGACATCCATGTAGCACTGTTTGCCATAAACAGCATCAGAATTGTACTGCAGCACAATCTGCAACCTCATGGCCCAGCATACCCTCAACTCATTCATTATTACCAAGATAGGGGTTCAACCCTGAATCAATGGAAAGTGCAGAGGGCATACCAGGAGTAGCACCAGCCACACCTAAAAATTAAGTGTCAACCTGATGAAGCTACAAAAAAAGGATTATTGGTACGCCAAACAGCAAGAGAAACAGAGCAAAGTGAGCCCACAATCTAAGATCTGCAGTCGTGTAACGTCCAGTTGTGAATGGTGATGGACAATTAAACAATTCCCTGGAGGAGTTGGCTCCACAATATCCCCATCCTCAATGATGGAAGAGCCCAGCACATCAGTGTAAAAAATAAGACTGAAGCAATCTTCAACCAGAAGTGCCAATTGGATGATCCATCTCGGTCTCCTCCAGTGGTCCTCAGCATTACAGAACCAATCTTCAGCCAATTCTATTCACTCCACGTGATCTCAAAAAATAGTTGGAAATACAAAGGCTGACAACATTTCTGCATTAATACTGAAGACTTGTGCTCTAGAAATTGCTACTTCCCTAGTCATACTCTTCCAGTAAAATTTCAACACTGGAATCTATCCAACAATGTAGAAAATTGCCCAAGTATGTTCTGAACACAAAAATCCAACCAGACTAATTACAGCCCCATCAGTCTATTCTTGATCATCAGTACAGTGATGGAAAATGTCTTCAACAGAGTGATCAATAGCACCTGCTCAGCAATAACCTGCTCAGTGATGCCCAGTTTGGGTTCAGCCAGGGCCACTCAACTCCTAACTTTATTACAGACTTGATTCAAAAACAGACAAAAGAGCTGAATTCCAGAGGTGAGGTGAAAGTGACGGCTCTCGACATCAAGGCCGCCTTCGAATGATGGCGGCATTAAGGAGCCCTAGCAAAACTGGAATCAATGGATATTGGGGGCAAACTCTCCAGGGTGGTTGAAGTTATACTTGGTACATAGGAAGATGGTTGTGTTTGTTCGAGGTCAGTCATCTCAGTTCAAGGACATACCTGCAGGAGCTCGTCATGGTGTTTTATTTATTTATTTAATTCATTTTTCTATTTTACCTGTTCAGAAAGTTATTACACACTTCTGGAGCAAGTGGGACTTGAACCAGAAGTAGTGATGCTCGCTCATGATTTCACAATGTTCAGCACCAGTTGTGTCTCCTCAGATACTGAAGCAGTCCATGTTCAAATGTAACAAGATCTGGTCAATATCCAGGCTTGAGCTGACAAGGGGCAAGTAACATTCGTGCCACACAAATGCTAGATAACGACCATCTCCAATAAGAGACAATTTATGTACTGTCTATTGACATTTAATGGTGTTGCTATGACTAATTCTCCCTCTATCAATACCATGGGGGTTGCCATGAATCAGAAACTCAGTGGACTCACCACATAAATACAATGGCTGTAAAAGCAAGTCACAAGCTAGGAATACTGGAGCAAGTAACTTACCTCCCGACTCCCCAAAGCCTGTTCACCATCTACAAGGCACAAGTATGAAGGAATACTCTACACTTATCTAGATGGGTACCGCTCCAATAACACTTGTCGTCATCCAGAACAAAGCAACCTACTTGATCAGCACTGCATCTACAAATAACCACTCCCTCCTCCTCCACCACCAACACTCAGATGCAGCAGTGTGTACTATCTACAAGACCCCCAGAAAGTCTTGGCAGAAAGTCACCAAAGATCCCTAGACAGCAGTTTCCAAACCCATGGCCACTGTATCACCATTCCTTCACTGTTAGTGGATCAAATTCCTGGAATTCCCTCCCTGAGGGCATTGTGGAGCAACTTTACAGTATGTGGACTGCAGTGGTTCAAGAAGATAGCTCATCACCATCTTCTCTGAACAGATTGATTTAAATTACCTGTAAATTCATCTAACAAGCTCTGTTTGACCTATAACTGAGCGTGTGCAGTTGTTGGGTAAAGAAAAGTCTAAATTTCTATTTTGTACCAATCAAATTTAGCTTGTAATCAGCACTAGAAAGGTCAAACTACTGTTTACATTCTGTAGTTGCCAGATGAAAGCAGGACTTCCTTCAAGGGTTCCCGTGAAAGAGCAACTTAATTAAGAGTTGGCTGAAAGTGGATCCTCGTCAAATGAGGCAAATAGGCCTCTGGTGTTAGAAGCACATAAAACTAATCAAATTAGTGTGGTTAAGCACTTGAGTGTGACTTACAATGGAGTGTCAGAATGTGATTCTGCGAGTCAGAACTTTTACTTTATGTTTACCAGCCTCCAGGAATTGATTCTCACTCTGCTACAAGAAAAGAAACTGATTAATTGCTAAGTGCCTGCAAAGTGATTAAAGTTTATTTTATTCCTAAGTTCCAAAAATGCATAGGAAGGGGTGATAAGGCTAATAAATATATAAAAACATAACTAATTACACAGTTGAATACATAAGTAAGCAGTTCCTTAAATCACATTGAAGATGGTGATTTGTCACAGTTGCAGCATGTGGGAGTTACTAGATACAAGTTTGAATGAGAACAAATACATCTACGACAAGTGTTTGAAGTCTTAATGAGCTGAAGACTGAACAGCAGCCAATGCGATGCATCAGAGGGAGAATACTTACCTGGGCTCTTTATACCAGAAGGTAGTCTTAGGGTTTGATCAATATTAGTCTTAGGGTGTGGTCAATATTCAAGGACAAGAGAGTGTGACTGATGAGTGAGGCAATTTCAGGGAACCCAAAGCTTCACGCTTTGCAATTACCTAACAGGTTTGAGGTTATTCTAACATGTCTGGCTGAGAGCAAAGGCTGCAGGGGATGTGAGCTAACTGGCTAAGACACCGTAGTACAGGAAACCACTGCGAAGAGGGAAATAAGAAGGTATGCAGTGATACAAGGGGACAATATAGTGAGAAGGATTGACTTTCTCTTCTGTGTTGCTTGGCTGATACTAGGGTTTGTGGCATCTGCTCAGGGCTGAACATGAACCTAAGGTGGGAGAAGGAGAGCCCACTGTTGAGGTCCATATAGGCACCAATGGCCTAGGCAACGCAAAGGAGATTCTGCATAGCTAGTATGAGAACCGAGGTATCAAATTAAAAGTCATTTTATGGTCATAATTTCTGCATTATTATCTAAACTATGTGCAAATTAGAATAGTGCAAATCAAATTAAAACAATAAAAGTGGCTTGCAGACTGGTGTGGGAGAGGCAGGTTCAGGTTCATGGGGCACTGGCACCAGTATTGGGCATAGCGAGCTCTGCACAGTCAGACAGACTCCAACTTCAACATACTTGGATTAGAAGTCTTGCCAACCCAGAATTAGGAAAGTACAGAAGACTTTAAATTGAATACAGGGTATAAGGGATCCAATTAGAGATGATGTGGTATGTCAATAGAGTCAAGACCAAAGATAAAGGTATCAATACAGGAAATTATAAACGCACTGCAGCAGGAAGGGTAAGAAAATAGGAACTTGATTCAACCAATCGATTAGGCTAAAATTTACAAAGAAGGTGAAATGCTAAAACTGATGACTCTATACCTGAATGCACATCACATTCAAAACAAAGTGAATGAGCTGAGAATGCAAATAGAAATGAGTAAGGACAATCTAGCTGCTATTACAAAGACATGGCTACAGGATGAATCTTGAAGGTACAGAACATTTAAGAATCACAGGATATTAGAAAAAGATGGAGTAGTGGATCTGTTAGTTCATGATATTAACACAATAGAGAAAGAAGACCTAAGTTTAAGATACCAAGGTGTAGAAACAGTTTGGTTAGAATTAGAATGATAAAAGGTAAGGAGTCACTTGTGGGAGTCGGGTAACCACATAATAGGGTTCAGCACAAAAGAAGAAATACCAAAAGCTTGTCAGAAAGGCACAGAAATAATCATGGGAGACTTTAACAAATTCACAGGGAAAGGTCAGACTGGCAAAAATAACCTGAATGAGCAGTTCACAGAATATTTTCAGGATAACCTCTTAGAACAGCACATATTGGTGCCAACCAGAAAAACAGGCTATACTAGTAGTATCATGCAATAAGTTAGGATTAATTTATGATTTCATAATGAAAGTGTCCTGAAATAGACATGACCAAAATGTGAATGAATATTATTTTCAGTTTCATGGAGAGAGGAGTGAGTCTGAGACTATTTCTAAAATTGAATCAAGGGCATCAAAGCAGAACTGACTAAAGAGAATTGGCAAACTTGGTCAAAGGATAGGTCACTGGAAATATAATTTCAGACATTTAGGGAGATATTTCAACAATGAAGAAAAGTTCCAATGGATGGACCCATTATATGTGGTAATTTGCAAGTCTTCATTATACAGGAAATAAGCAATATACCAGAATCACTGATAAATCAAGAAGCAGAAGGGATGGGAGAGGAACTCTGGAAAATCACAAATACTGGAGAAGTAGTACTGGATAAATTATTGGAACTGTAGCCTGACAAATGCCCAAGTGCTGATTGACATCATACTAAGAATTTAGAAGTAGTGACAGTGAGACAGTTGATACATTTTAATTTTTCAAAACTCCCTTGATGCAGGGAAGATACCGTCACATTGGAGTGAATGTAGCTTCTTTATTCAAAAACGGAGGAAGACAGAAAGCAGGAAACTACAGACGTTAGTGTATATTCTATCACAAGAAGTTTATTTAATAAGTTATTGCAGGACCCTTAGAGAAATTCAAGATATCAGGCAGAGTTTAACCAATATACTGGAATTATATTACAAGTTAAAACATGTTGTGGATAAAGGAAACCAGTCAATGCCCTGTATTTATACTTTTGGAAGGCATTTGTCAAGGTGCCTCATTGAGGAAAGTGAAAGCACATGTTGTCAGAGATAGCACATTAGCATGGACAGAAATTAACTGTTTAGCAGGTAATACAGAATAGATATGAATGAGTATTTTTCAGTCCAGTAAGATATCATGAGTGGTGTGTCCAGGATAGAAGATATATTTGCCAAATTTGCTGACAACATAAATTTATGTAGGAAAGATGAAAAAGACAGAGGGGGGGTTACAAAAAGTTATTGATACTTTAAATGCATGGACAAAGATGTAGCAAATGAGCTGTAATGTAGAAAAATTTCAAGTTGTCCACTTTGGTAGGAAAAATAAAAAAGCATATAGAATCACAGAGATGTACAGCATGGAAACAGACCACTCGATCCAACTCACCCAAGCTGACCAGATATCCCAACCTAATCTAGTCCCACCTGCTAGCACCCGGCCCATATCCCTCCAAACCCTTCCTATTCATATACTATCCAGGTGCCTTTTGAATGTTGCAACTGCACTATCCTCCACCACTTCCTCTGGCAGCTCATTCCATACACGTATTACCCACTGCATGAAAAAGTTGCCCCTTAGGTTTCTTTTATATCTTTCCCCTCTCACGCTAAACCTATGCCCTTTAGTTCTGGACTCCCCCACTCCAGGGAAAAGACTTTGTCTATTTATCCTATCCATGCCCCTCATGATTTTATAAACCTCTATAAGGTCACCCCTCAACCTCCGACGCTCCAGGGAAAATAGCCGCAGCCTGTTCAGCTCAAATCCTCCAATCCTGGCAACATCCTTGTAAATCTTTTCTGAACCCTTTCAAGTTTCACAACATCCTTCCAATAGGAAGGATACCAGAATTGCATGCAATATTCCAACAGTGGCCTAACCAATGTCAGGTACAGGTGCAGCAGCGACATGACCTCTCAACTCCTGTACTCAATACTCTGACTAATAAAGGAAAGCATTCTAAATGCCTTCTTTACTGTCCTATCTACCTGTGGCTCCATTTTCAAATAGCTATGAACCTGCACTCCAAGGTCTCTTTGTTCAGCAACACTCCCTAGGACCTGACCATTAAGTGCATAAGTCCTGTCCTGATTTGCCTTTCCAAAAATGCACCACCATGCATTTATCTAAATTAAACTCTATCTGCCACTCCTCAGCCCATTAGCCCATCTGATCAAGATCCCTTTGTAATCTGAGGGAACCTTCTTCGCTGTCCACTACACCTCCAATTTTGGTGTCATCTGCAAACCTCTTATGCTCACACCTAAATCATTTATATAAATGATGAAAAGTAGTGAACCCAGCACCGATCCTTGTGGCACTCCACTGGTCACAGGCCTCCAGTCTGAAAAACAGCCCTGCCACCACCACCCTCTGTCTTCTACCCTTGAGCCAGTTCTGTATCCAAATGGCTAGTTCTCCCTGTATTGCGTGAGATCTAACCTTGCTAACCAGTCTCCTATGGGGAACCTTGTCAAACACCTTACTGAAGTCCACATAGATCACGTCCACCGCTCTGCCCTTATCAATCCTCTTTGTTACTTCAACCAAGTTTGTGAGACATGATTTCCCACGCACAAAGCCATGTTGACTATCCCTAATCATTCCTTGCTTTTCCAAATACATGTACATCCTGTCTCTCAAGATTCCCTCCATGGTTGGAGATTGCAGAGGTCTGAAATGCACATGGATCCAGACCTCCTTGTGCATGAATTGCAAAAGTTTAGTATTCAGATGCAGCAAATAATAGGAAAGCTAATAAAAATTATTTTATCATGAGAGGAAATTAATACAAAAGTAGTGAGATTATGCTTCAGTTATACAGGGCAATAGTGAAACTCCGATTCTGTAAACAGTGGGTTTGGGAGTGAATGTGCCTGAGACAGATCACGAACTATTGAAAAAAACATTGCAAAACCATAAGGATCAAACTACCACAAATGACAGTTTGTCTGATAATGGATGAATGTCCTGTTGAAGGATATTTGTCCAAAGCATCGATTTTCCTGCTCCTCGGATGCTGCCTGACCTGCTGTGCTTTTCCAGCACCACTCTAATCTTGACTCTGATCTCCAGCATCTGCAGTACTCACTTTTGCCACGATGGTAAGTATGGCAGGGAAGGCCATTGGAAAACGTAAAAGCTAAATGCACGTACAGGATGAATAGCAGGAGATAGGTCTACGGACTAGAAACACAAAGTACAAAGACAGATAGTAGGAAAATGCAGTGTGAGCTGGAACAGATGCAAGCATGATGAGTGGAATGTTTCTGCATCATGACATTTCTTTGATTCTGTAAATAGTGGGTCTGGGAGTGATCTCTTGAGATAGATCATGAGCCATTGAAAGAAATGCAATATATCAGATTTGGAAGTCAAACAGTAACAGTCGAGTCAGAAATAGAAGGCAAAACTCGACAAAATGTAGTTTAACAAGGCCAGCAATACAGGGTAGGAACAGAAGTACAATTAGGAGGAGTGTGAGGTTGTAGGGGAGAAAGAGATTATGTTTGACATGTTGGGGTGTCTATTAGAGCAAACAGCAGGTCAAAAGGTACTCC
The DNA here is from genome assembly GCF_047496795.1 of Chiloscyllium punctatum. Taxonomy (NCBI): domain Eukaryota; kingdom Metazoa; phylum Chordata; class Chondrichthyes; order Orectolobiformes; family Hemiscylliidae; genus Chiloscyllium; species Chiloscyllium punctatum. Next base: position 47,983,119 of record NC_092775.1, on the reverse strand, counting down.
CCTACCTTGTTCCAGCCCCTGGGCTTTACTGGGCAGTGTGGACACTTGGTGTTGGCTTCTCCGCTGTCGGGGAGAATTCAGTAGTGGTGGGATGAAATCCTTAAGTGTTCATTAATTGGCCTCTTAACATGAGTATGACAGTCCATGTCCAATTTTAACCCCACTCCCATCTGCCATCCATGTCATAAAATTCAGGCCATAGTGATAGCCTTTAGTATGTTGTCTGAGAGTCTCACAGCCTCTTATTCTCTTCTATGATACTTTTATGGCCTCTGCTAACTTTGGTGATTTTTCTTCATGGCCTCTTTTAATTTGATTAAAATATTTCTGTAGCCTATTTTCATTCCAGTGACACTGCCAAAATCTCCTTCAACCTCTGTGATACTCTCTGTTATATATGTCTATTATATATGGCTGTGACACAGCTTGTTATATATGTCCAAAGTCAACATTATTCTCTTTGTAACAATCATGCAGCCAATGCTATATCCACGAATATTTCCATAGTCTCTTTTATTAATTCTGGGATATTTCCATCTAGCATGTTCTTTCTTCTGTTACACTTTCACAGACTGTCTGTGCGATTTGTGTTTCTGCTATTTCGAATGTAAACCTTTAGTCCTTCTATAATGCTCCTTATTTTCTGTTATTCTTTCCGTGAACTGCTCAAGCCCCTGTTATTCTCTTGAATGAAACTAAACCAGTAAAACCTATGATGTTAGCTTAAAATCAGTTGATTCAGATATGCCCTGTGTCACAGTGGTCATTCATGGTTCATTGAGTACATAGAAAGTAACCACAGACTTTTGGAAAGCACGTCAAACTTTAGCTTTAAAAATACAGATTAATCTGAAAAAAACAAATGTACATATATTTCATTATACATTTCTTGAGAAGTGTCTTACAATTATACATTTTGTTGCAAGAGTAGATTTGTATTGTTCTAACTCTTGCTCTCAAAATATATTACAAATTACTTTTAGGTTGTCAGTGCAGACTGACAGTGAAACAGCCTCTCATCAAACAATGACATATGCATTTTAAAAAAGCTGATCCGTCAGTTCTGCTCTCATCTAATCCTACCATTACAATTGAACTAGCATTCTAATCCAAACAGCATTCAGTATTTCAAACTCTGGATTACAGCAGTGCTGTCAAATGTTAGAACAAGGCCGTAATTTATAACACCTACATAAGCAGCAATCTTTTCTGAGATAAGAGGAAATTCTGACACAAAGCCCTGCATACAAATAATGTCTTGGTTGTTACATAGGGGAAATTTGAATGCAACACTGCTTGAGACAACCTTCTGATTTATCAGAAAATAACACCTTTTTGCAAAATAGAGACAAAAAAACACCTTTACACTGTAAACTTGATTAGAATTTAATTTGATTTTTATTTTCATTCTACAGGAAATTCTCAATAAAAGCAATATTGTGGATCATGCAGTAAAAAGGTAATGAAATTCAGCAGCTGACTGCAATATACAGCTGACAAGTAGATTTTAAATCCCAATGGGAATGTGATTTCATTCATCAATCTTTTCTAAAGCCAACAAAAGAAATTTCAAGATATATTCAGATAGGAACACAATGTTGTGCAGATAACTTGCAGATATGAGGACTACTTATTTAATTAGGATAATGTGTGACTAAAATGTCATGCAATGTTTAGATTATTTACAGAGTGAAGACAGGCCCTTCGGCCCAACAAGTCCACACCGACCCGCCGAAACACAACCCACCCAGACCCATTCCCCACTTCACCTAGTTATGCGGGCAATTTAGCATGGCCAATTCACCTAACCTGCACATTTTTGGACTGTGGGAGGAAACCCACGCAGACACGGGGAGAACGTACAAACTCCACACAGACAGTCGCCTGAGAAGGGAATTGAACCCGGGTCTCTGGCGCTGTGAGGCAGCAGTGGCACAGTGGCACAGTGGTTAGCACTGCTGCCTCACAGCGCCAGAGACCCGGGTTCAATTCCCGCCTCAGGCAACTGACTGTGTGGAGTTTGCACATTCTCCCCGTGTCTGCGTGGGTTTCCTCCCACAGTCCAAAAATGTGCAGGTCAGGTGAATTGGCCATCCTAATTGCCCATAGTGTAGGTAAGGGGTAGATGTAGGGGTATGGGTGGGTTGCGCTTCGGCGGGGCGGTGTGGACTTGTTGGGCCGAAGGGCCTGTTTCCACACTGTAAGTAATCTAATCTAATCTAATCGGTGCTAACCACTGTGCCGCCCAATGGGTTGGCACTAGAATCATAGAACACCCGCAGTGCGCACAGAGGCCATTTGGTCCATCGAGTCTGCACTGACGACACTGAAGAGTATCCCACACACCCCTAACCTATCCTACTAATCCATCTAGTCTATGCATCCCTTGACACTACAGACAATTTAATACGGCTATTCCACCTAAATTGCACATCTTTGGAATGTAGGAGGAAATCCATGCTGATATGGAGAGAACGTGAAAACTCCACATGGACATGATCTGAAGCTAAAATCAAACCGGGACCCCAGCACTGAAAAGCAGCAATGCTAACCACTGAACCGCTGTGTACTGTATGTCAATCTTCAGAAAGCTCAGAGTCCAGATTCTATTCCTTGAAATGAATAAAGGCAACAGCCCTGATCAAGAAAACAGTCATTAATGATGATCTTAAATCCATGTGTTTAAATTCAACTTTGTAATAAAACATAGCATCAATACAAAGTATCTTGCAAAGCAATTGCATTACATTCTAAAGACTCCCCATCATGGAGTTCATGATCTCAGTTGTGTAATCTACAAGATGCCAGGTGGCAGCAAAGTACTTCCTCACAGAGGGAAATGAGAGATTAATCAGTAAATCATTCTTGTGCATCTTGAGAAGTATTAGAAACTTTTTTATGAACCTGAAGGGCCTTTTTAAAAAAGTAATTGTAAAATAAAAACTATTTGGAGACACAAAGGAATATTTAGCAAGTATGTGGCAAATTACTACACCTTCCAGGTTGTATATACAATAAATAAGTATTGAATTTATGCACCTTCAGAGAAATACAATTAATGCAGAACTAACTCTTAATTATCTTTTCTTTATGTTTTCACCTATAATTTTAAAAATAATCTCCACATCAAACCTGAACATAAAATGCATGGAAATAAGTATCTTTTTCATAACTGATTCTTGTGATAGCAAAAATAATTTCTAAAGCACATTCTAAATAATTTACCAAGTTGGGTCAGAAATTCATTATCCAAAAACCAAAAATATCCTTAATCTGAAAAATAGTCGGACCCTAAGAATATTTTCAGTTTTTGGAAACACTGCCAGTGAGTGGCTTTCAACAGTGCTTTTTGTAATGAAACAGTAGTACTGAGTGATTTAGAACTACAGCATGACCAGTTGTAAAGGACACATTCATTAATAGAAATGGATCGGGAGGGCAAAAAAAAGGGACATGAGATAGCTTTGGCAAATAGAATTAAGGAGAATCCAAAGGGTTTTTACAAATACATTAAGGACAAGAGGGTAACTAGGGAGAGAATAGGGCCCCCCAAAGATTAGCAAGGCGACCTTTGTGTGGAGCCGCAGAAAATGGGAGAGATACTAAACGAGTATTTTGCATCAGTATTTACAGTGGCAAAGGACATGGAAGATAGAAGCAAATTACTGCGGATGCTGGAATCTGAAACCAAAAAAGAAAATGCTGGAAAATCTCAGCAGGTCTGGCAGCATCTGTAAGGAGAGAAAAGAGCTGACATTTCGAGTCGAACTGACCCTTTGTCAAAGCTTAGTACCGATAAAGCAGTTGTGGGAGGGGACCCGGGTAGGCCTGGAACAAGAAATGTTCCACATACCCCATGAAAAGGCAGGCCTAGCTAGGACCCATGTGGGTACCCATTGCTACACCTTTGATTTGGAGAAAATGGGATGAGTTGATGGAGAAGTTGTTGAGAGAGAGAACAAGTTCAGCCAGGCGGAGGAGAGTGGTGGTGGATGGAGATTGTTCGGGCCTCTTTTCGAGAAAGAAGCGAAGAGCTTTCAAGCCGTCTTGGTGTGGGATGGAGGTGTATAGAGATTGCACATCCATGGTGAATAGAAGGTGGTTAGGGCCTGCGAATTGAAAGCTGTCAATGTGTCGCAGGGCATCAGAGGAATCCCGGATGTAGGTTGGGAGGAAGTGAACCAGAGTAGTAAGGATGGAGTCATATAGACTGGAGGGAAATAGATGGTGACATCTTGAAAAATGTCCATATTACAGAGGAGGAAGTACTGGATGTCTTGAAATACATATCCTGATCAGATATACCCTAGAACTCTGTGGGAAGCTAGAGAAATCTTGCTCAGATATTTGTATCATTGATAGTCACAGATAAGGTGCCGGAAGACTGGAGGTTGGCTAACGTGGTGCCACTGTTTAACAAGGGTGGTAAGGACAAGCCAGGGAACTATAGACCACTGAGCCTGACCTCGGTTGTGGGCAACTTGTTGGAGGGTAGCCTGAGGGACAGGATGTACATGCATTTGGAAAGGTAAGGACTGATTAGGGATAGTCAACATGACTTTGTGCCTGGGAAATCATGTCTCACAAACTTGATTGAGTTTGTTGAAGAAGTAACAAAGAGGATTGATGAGAGCAAATCGGTAGATGTGATCTATTTGGGCTTCAATAAGGCGTTCGACAAGGTTACCCATGGGATTCTGGTTAGCAAGGTTAGAGCTCATGCAAAAAAGGAAAAACTAGCCATTTTGATACAGAACTGGCTCAAAGGTAGAAGACAGAGGGTGGTGGTGCAAGGCTGTTTTTCAGATTGAGGTCCTGTGATCAGTGGAGTGCCACAAAGATCTGTGCTGGGTCCTGTATTTTTTGTCATTTACATAAATGATTTAGATGCGAGCATAAGAGGTACAGTTAGTAAGCTTGCAGATGACACCAAAATTGGAGGTGTAGTGGACAATGAAGAGGGTTACCTCACATTACAACAGGATCTTGACCAGATGGGCCAATGGGCTGAGAACTGGCAAATGGAGTTTAATTCAGATAAATGTGAGGTGCTGCATTTTGGGAAAGCAAATCTTAGCAGGAGTTGTACACTTAATGGTAAGGTCCTAGGGAGTGTTGCTGAACAAAGAGACCTTGGAGTGCAGGTTCATAGCTCCTTGAAAGTGGAGTCACAGGTAGATAGGATAGTAAAGAAGGCATTTGGTATGCTTTCTTTTATCGGTCAGAGTATTGAGTACAGGAGTTGGGAGATCATGTTGCGGCTGTACCAGGACATTGGTTAGGCCACTGTTGGAATATTGCATGCAATTCTGGTCTCCTTCCTATCGGAAAGATGTTGTGAAACTTGAAAGGGTTTAGAAAAGATTTACAAGGATGTTGCTAGGGTTGAGGATTTGAGCTATAGGGAGAGGCTGAACAGGCTGGGGTTGTTTTCCCTGGAGCGTCAGAGGCTGAGGGGTGACCTTATAGAGGTTTACAAAATTATGAGGGCCATGGATAGGATAAATAGACAAAGTCTTTTCCCTGGGGTCGGGGAATAGAGGGTGTAAGTTTAGGGTGAGAGGGGAAAGATATAAAATACCTAAGGGACAACTTTTTCATACAGAGGGTGGTACGTGTATGGAATGAGCTGCCAGAGGAAGTGGTGGAGGCTGGTACAATTGCATTTGGATGGACATATGAATAGGACGGGTTTGGAGGGATATGGCCCAGGTGCTGGCAGGTGGGACTAGATTGGGTTGGGATACCTGGTCAGCATGGACAGGGTTGGACCGAAGGCTCTGTTTCCTTGCTGTACATCTCTTTGACTCTATGAATTGATGTAGGATGTGATAAATCAGTCACATAGTTAATCTGCCAGTAGCTCTGGCCAGTTTGTTTTTGTGGAGGTGAGGACCGGAGGAGAGACAAGTTGGCCTGAATGGACCTAAGAATTAATTTTTCATCCAAAGGCCCAAACAGACCTGTAGACAACTGAATTTGGGCCTTTGACAAGAAACTTCACTTTTAGGTAAATTCAAGCCTCGCAAAGTTTTTTACAAATGGGCCAAACTCAGCACTCAGATAAGTTTGGGTCTGCTTTTATAAAAACCTTCGGTTTTTCCTTAAAGATTTTTTTTTGGTAAATGAATATTTGAAACCATAGTGTTGTGTAATTATCAGTCTTTTGTTCTCACAGTAAAAACTCAGCTTTTACTTTTCTTGACTTACACTTTTTGGGTTTTATCCATGTTAATGTGATCCAACTGGAAAAGCTGCAAAAGAATGTTGAAGGGCTACACGTGGCGCCAAATCCATAGGCTGCAAACTTTATTCAAGCGTTCAGAGTGGTTACAAAGAATCACATATTCACTTTTTTAGTTCAAATTCTCTACGGTATGAGACATTCATGACCAAAAGTGGGAAAATTAATTGAACATATAAGGATTTAAAGTAATAAGAATATTTATAACTATTGTCTCTATAGCCAAGATACCCTGGATTTAGACATAGCTTAGAAATATACAACTGAACTAATATTAGTTTGAGATATCTGATTTTTAAGGGAAGAGTCAAAGGATTTCAATAATATATTTGTGATTATTACAAATTGAGTTTAAACAAGAGTAAATGAGAACACAGTGGCCTAAACATTGCCGTGGTACACTTACCACTCATTTATACTAGCTTTCTTGGAAGAGATTGTCTGGAAAGGATAGTCACTCCTTCCATGTGTAATCAGATTACTACACATGGAGCCACTATAACAGTTTTGAGCAACCAATGGTGGAGGGTACTCCATGCAGGTTATTAATTTGTCTCCAGTAATTTTAAGAAATAGCTAAATCAATTCTTTGCTTAATTTTGTGGAGCCAGAAACAGCAGTTCTCTTTCATCCCTGCAAGGATATTAAGATAAATGCTCCCCCAGTTTATAGCTTCCAGTGTTACTCTATGTAACATATTCAAAGAATCAGGTCTTGGTGAAACAGACGTCTTAAAATTTATTAACAACACTAACTATTTACACATCACTATTTACACAACTATAGTATTACTGACTTACACACAGCCTAGGTTTTTTCCTTACTGATGATACTGTGCATCATAGAACTGACTCGCTGAATACACTATATTACACGGACTCCATTAAGCAGAGTGATTGAAGGTGAGTGGGGAGCTTCATTTCTGTCACATGGCGTGATGTCATGTAACTGTCTTAAAGGTACAAACTTGTCTAGTCTAGAATCTGTGCTGTAATGCAACATTTCCCATTCTTCTAATAAACATGCACAAGAATGCATATACAGATATTGTCTCTGGACTTTCTGGTAACATTTTGGTGGACCTACGACACAATCACATCTGGTTTTTGTACCACAATTTGACAGTGTATCTTCGCTCTGATGTATAATGCGTTGTTACAAATGGATCCACATCTTTTGTCATGTATGTGTGATGGTTGCCAGGTATGATATCTTAAACATCCAAGTTGTAATGCGGTGTTTGATGATTGATGGTGGTTGATGATAAGCACTTTGAATAAGTTATCTACTTCTTTGTAAAACTTGACCATTGCTTATTACATCACCATATGACCTTGGCTGGACAGAATAACATTATTTTTCCATGTACCAATGCTTTTGTGTGAAAATCTCAAACTCATTTAAGATTTGTCCTGGTTCAAGTTGGAGGTACTGTCTGCATGCACATTGATCAAGCTCTTGTATCATTTTCTCCCCATCATCAATGTATGGTTACATGCTACAATATGGGAGGGAAGAACTGTACACATATATCTCCAAAATACAAGGGCTGCCGCTGAGCTTAAACCATTGCCTACAGGAGTAGCATGTAGACATAGCTCGTCTATTCAAAAATCATGGCAACTGGCTTTACGTCTAATGATTATGTATCTGACAGTTCTAACAGTGCATTTTGGGAGACTGGGAGAAAGTGAGGACTGCAGATGCTGGAGATCAGAGTCAAAAGGTGTGGTGCTGGAAAAGCACACCCGGTAAGGCAGCATCTGAGGTGCAAGAGAAGAGCTTATGCTTGAAACATTGTCTCTCCTGCTCGTCGGATGCTACCTGACCACCTGTGCTTTTCCGGCACCACGTTTTTTTGATTTTGAGAGACTGTTCAACTGTGGGTATGATGTGGAGGTGATGGGGTTAGACTGGGGTGGACAAAGTTAAAAATCACATACACCAGGTTCTCGTCCAACAGGTTTATTTGGAAGCACTAGCATTTGGAGCACTGCTCCTTTATCAGGCAACTGAGAGTAGTGAGACGAGGTAATATATTGAACATCTCAATTGCTGCATGTCTTGGAATTAGCTTATTGTGGGCCATAGTCTGAGAAAAATTGGTGAGGAACATTGAAAATGCTGAATATGAAACAACTGTTGCAGTAGCTCTGATTTGTACAATTTAAGTAACTTCACCTGACCAAGGAACAGTGCTCCAAAGGTTTGAGATATCAAATAAACTTGTTGGACTATAACCTGATATCATGTGACTTCTGACTTATCCATCCCAGCCCAACATCGGCATCTCCACATCATGGCTACTGTTCGAAGACACAGTCCCAAAAACACTTTACAAATTCTTCCTCTTGGCTACCTCAGCCAATACAATTTCTCAATTTATATGAAAATTAAAATCACACATGATTAATGTACTGTCTTTTTGTTTTGCATACTCTCTACCTTCTGACTTATTCGCTGTCCTACAGTATAGCTTCTGTTTGTGCATTCTTTTCCTTTTATTTCCTAACTCCACCCATGGCTCAGGTAGTAACCCCAAGGTTATTACCTTAGATATTTTATCTTTTAATTTATCTGTTAGCTGTTCAAATCCTTTCAGTAGAACATTATTTCTAGTCGTATCGATGCTCCTAATACTAATATGGATTATGACAACTGGATCTCTCCCCTCTCAGTCCAAGTTCCTCTCCGCACCAAGGGGATGTCCTGGCACCGAGCAGAAATTCCAGCCTTTAGGGTGCAAGCTCACAGCTGTAGAGAAACATACTTTTCCCTGAAATAATACTGTCCCCTCACCATGATTGCGTTCCCATTTCCTCAACCCACTTGAATGGCTAACTGTATCACAATGCTTTCAATGGAGCTGCTCCAGACACTTTCTGAATTACAATGCCACAAAGTACTTGCACATTGTTACTCACTGAGTAAGGTCTCTATTGGAGGTAAACATAAGGACTTTCAAAAGTATGTCTTTTTCTATACCAGTCATTTTTTTTTCCATCAAATGGGAAAGTACTATTAGTTGAAAAGCACTCCCTTCAAACACTGTGTATTCCTGTTCAACCAAATGAATTAATAGTGTGTGGAGCCTAATAGTGATTTCTCATATTTAAGGCTGAATAGAAATACTTTCAGTCTGTCAGTGTTCTAAATATCTTCATAACCACTCTGTCTACCTGTGATGCCACTTTAAAAAAACTACGTACCCAAACTCCTATGTCTCTCTGTTTGCCACCATTACCAGGGCCCTACCAAGAACCATATAAGTCCTGCCCTTGTTCATTTTACCAAATAGAATTCCATCTGCTATTCCTCAGCCCACTGGCTCAATTGATCAATCTCTCTTTGTAAGCTTAGACAACTTTCTTCTCTGTCAACTGTACCACTAATTTTGATGTCATCTGCAAACTTACTAACCAAGCCCCTTAATGTCTTTATTTTCAGAAGACTGTAATACCATAGTATTTAATTTGCAGAGGACTGTGTTAAATTTGAGATTTGGGGAGTGGACTGAAATATTGAATTCAATACCAAGATCAGCCATGATTGTATTAAAGAGGAGAGCAGGCCTGACAGGCTGTATAGTCTGTTCTTGCTCTCATTTCTTATATCTGAATACTTGTTCAGTGGTACTTAATATAAACATTACCAAAAGGAGACAAGAAGCTGAAGCTTTTCATCATTCACTAAAGAGGACTAGGATGCAAGAAACAGGCTTTAAAAAGGGCACACCAACTTGTATGGCAACCTCATGAACAGTGCCCAAGCCATCTGTTTACCATGTAAACTTAACACTAAGAAAGTACAAATCAAAACTATCCTGTTTGATGATGGGATGGGCTACCCTAACCAAATCATCACTCCCTGCTTGTTGTGAGAACTCATGAAAGGGTCTCTATCCACCACCTTTTGTCTCTGACAACTCAGATTAACCTGGAACGGTGAGATGTCCAAAATTTGATTAACAGGCTAAGCTCGTTGCTTCATGGTGCTACCATGCAGGCATAGTTTTCTCTCCTAAGAAGATACTGCCATCAAACCAAAAAGACATTTTTCCCACCACACAAATGAGTTTCAGTGCCAGTGTGATGCCAGGTACATGAGCTATATGTCCCAATAATTGGCAAACCAGATCAAACAACACAACATTTATGCAGTGGTCATGCGCTCAACCATACTTGGAAGCCTCAGAACAGTGCATACACTATTTGATGTGATTCTGCTACCGGAAATAATTTATTTAGTAGTCCAGCCTGTGCTTAGAATTAACTGGAAATGAATTTAACATCAGCAGTCGGGTTTTACTGTGACGTACTGATGTGCTAAAAGCTACATATAGAAGCCACAGAGAAAGGACCCCACTTGATGGAGGCAAAAGGAGTTCATACAAACTTGACAAAAAAAGCTCATGGAGAATGCAACACTGTGCACAATCAGAATCTACTTGCATGGCTTGAGAACTAAGATTGACAGTTAACTGTTCCTGCCGCATTTTCTTGCAAACGATGGCTCTCTTCCTATAAGAAATAGGTCATTTAACCCATCATGTTTGCACTGAGATCTTGAATGATGTGATAATGCTCAACACCACTTTCCTGCTTTTACCTGTATATATGCTGTATAAGTTGGTGTCCCTTACTTCAAATCTGTTTCTTGTATCCTAGTGCTGATGAATGCAAGAGCACAAGTTTTGACTTCTTGTCTCCCTTGAGCAATGTTTAAATATGTTGTGTTCTAGGATTAATAAGTAATAGTAGGTAAATGTATCATTTAGGAGTTTTGACATACTGATTTGTGGAAAGATTTAATGAATTTTTGCACATACAATAAGATTAAATGTAGCCAAAAGTAGTGAAAAAACACTGTAAAGATGCACTTAAAGATGGGTTTAATGAATGGTGCCCATTTTGATAAGAAAAATAAAAGCATACAAAACATGGTGTTTTAACTAAAACACTGAATTTGGTCTAAAATAAAAAGAAAATATTATTGATGTTGGAAATCTGAAATAGTAAGCGCTAGTGAAACTGAGCATGACAGACAGCAATAGTCCTCACTTTCTCCTAGACAGCAATAGTGGAAAAATAAACAGAGTCTAGACATTGAGTCCATATGATTCCTCTTCAAAAAGAAGAGGAGAATGAAATTATTTTGTTGTCTTCAACTTAGTGCAAATTGTAATAAGGGAATACACAAATCTCAAATTTAACAAGGCCTTCTACAAATTAAATTCTATGGTATTAAAGTCTTTTGAAAATAAACACATAATTAAGGGGCTTGGTTAGTAAGTTTGCAGCTGACATCAAAATTAGTGGTACAGTCGACAGTGAAGAAGGTTATTTAAGAACAAAGAAAATTTACAGCCCAGGAACAAGCCCTTTGGCCCTCCAAGCCTGTGCTGATCCAAATCTACTGTCTAAATCTATCACCTAATTCCTAAGGATTTGTATCCCTCTGCTCCCCACCTACTCATGCATCTGTCCAGATGCACCTTAAATGAATCTACCGTGCCTGCCTCCACTACCTCTGCTGGCAACGCATTCCAGGCACCTACCACCCTCTATGTAAAATACTTACCGTTTGTATCCCCCTTAAACTTTTCTCCTCTTAACCTTGAACACGTGAAATTACAAAGGGATATTGATCAACTGAGCCAGTGGGCTGAGGAATGGCAGAAGAAATTCTATTTGGCAAAATGAACAAGGGCAGGACTTATACGGTTCATTCAGGCCCTGGGTAATGGTGGCAAACCTTGGGGTTCAGGTACATAGCTCTTTTCAAGTGGCATCACAGGTAAACAGAGTGGCTACAAAGATATTTAGAACATTTGCCTTCATTGCTCAGACCACTGGAGTAAAGGAGTTGGACATCATGTTGAGGTAGTACAGGACATCGGTGACACCACTTTTGAAGTACTGTGTACAGTTCTGGTCACCCTGCTAAAATTAAAGGGTTCAGAAAAGATTTACCAGGATATTGCCTGGACTGGAGAGTTTGAGTTATAAGTATAGGCTGGATAGGCTGAGACATTCTTCATTGGAGGTTGAGGGATAACCTTATGGAGGTTTATAAAATTATGAGGGGCAGTGATAAGGGGAATAGCAAAGATCTTTTCCCTAGGGACCATATTTTTAAGGTGAGAGGAGAAAGATTCAAAAGGGACCTGAGAGGCAACTTTTTCACACAGAGGCTGGTTTGTATGTGGAATAAGCTGCCAGAGTAAGTGGTAAATGCAGGTACAGTTAAAAAATTTGAAAGACATTTAGGCAGATATGTGAATAGAAAAAGTTTAGAGGGACATGGGCCAAGCACACGCAAGTGGGACTAGTTTAGTTTGGGAAACTTGGTTGGCATCAATGAGTTGGACCAAAGGTCTATTTCCTTGCTGTATGACTCTGACTTCAATAGAGTTCACATAGCATGTGAAAAGAACAGTTAAGAATCTCTTAGATAACTTCATATGTTAAAATTAAGTCAGTGAGCTCCACAAAATGATGAGTGCAGGAGGAAGTTATCAAGAAGGAGGAGTTGCTGATATATCTCACCTTAGAAAATAAAGTCTGGAAGGAAGAGACAATGTATATTTCATTATGACACTATAAATTACACGCAAAACTGAAAGCTAAAAAACTGCACATTCCTGAGCTTGCCAAGCAGCTTAAACAGTGCAACATATCAGCATTGGGTTAAGGTGGCAAACCTAAAATCAATTTGAAGAGTTAGGTTGGAGTGTTTTGTGGGTGGTGATGGTATAATGGGCCTGGAAACTAAAGAAGCAACAGGAATCTGGCCCCTCTTGGCAAGGATAGGATCTGTTCACCGCCTGGAAAGTTGGCAGGGAACCAACGTCACTTCTCTCCAAGAGTACACTTTTACCAGGAAATCAGGCACTTACCTGGACAATGTTGAGTCTCCCATGCAATTAAACTGCCCATATGTTGAAAATCTCACCCCCTTTGACATCTTTAGTCTCACTACCACTACCAGTAGTGGTGGCCATGATGGTACAACACTCAGGTCTACCTCTGGTATCACAGCTACATCACTAAATAGAGGTGAGAGGGGAATTCAGAGTCATAGGAAGTGGGTCCTTGAAAGGAGTGTAGGAAGGGCTTGTTGTTTGGAAGCAAGGTCAGAGAGTTGGATTTCAGCAGATCCTCCCTACACATTGCTGTGTCCCTTGAGTGGGCACAGAGTGACAAAGAAAAGAGGACCATGAGCCCAGTCCCTAAGGCTTTTAGCAAACCCCTCGATGTTATGTCTCCCAGCTGGTGGATATGAGTGGTGGTGGGATGAGGCCTCTGGGTGGGAAAGCTGCCCCTTTCCTTAAGCTTGACTGGGATGGTGTGTTCCCCAATCTGCACACCCTGCCCAAATAAATGGCCCTCCTGTCACGGTAGGAGGAGGGGGCATTAAATTCTATCCATTAACTCTGTTTGTCTCTTCAAAGATGCTGCCTGACATGATGAGAATCTCAAGCATTCTCTGTTTTCTCTGCAAGTTACACCTGTATTAGCTGTAAAATGAAATACTAACTGAACTCATTTCACACTGCATCAATGCACTGTGACATTTAGAAACAATGTATATCTAAAAATAAATAATCATACTATTTTCCAGTATTAGGCATGATAATATAACAAACAGCTCTTCAGAAACTCTGCTGTGCTACAAGTGGTAAAACTGCCTTTCCAAACTGAGACCTGAAACCTGTATGCAATGCTGATGACAACTTAAAGTATAAATAATGGTATACACTGGATATGCTTACAAAGACTCCCAAGCTCTATGGAACTAAACTGTAAGCTTCAATTTTCCTGTAAAACCTAAACTACACATTATACCCTGATCATCCATTTGAACAGTTACTTCAATAAGGCCCTGCTGAAAAAATATTTGTTGTGTGGCTTACCCCTCCAAATAGGGCTACCCTTCATTAAATAACTTCTTTCAGAATACCCTTCAATATTTGTTTTCTGCATCAGGAAGCTTTGCCCTCAACTATTTTTCTTTGTCCAGAAAACAGGTACAGATAAATCAGAAGCAAACAGCTTTCAACTGCTGGCAGCAACTGATTACATACCCAAAGCCTCACTGCATATACGCCATGTTCTGGGTGAGCAACCACATTATTTAAATGATTTGGCCTTACCCTTGAGGTAGTCCCAGTAAAAGGATTGAATCTGGTACTTTGCAAACATGGCATTTTTGTGCCAAGACAGCAATATCCCATCCCATTGTGTTCCCCAAAATTTTAATGAAGTAATCCAGATACTAAATAACTACTTTATTGACTTTAAACACAAAACCTAGTGTTACCATCCAACAGAATACAACTCAAGTGTATAAGACCAGCAGATTTATAGTGTTACTTAAATTATTCCTATGTGATGCATTGCTAAATTTCCACCCTGCAGGAGTATGTCTGTGCTAGATTTATCATTATCGTTGACTGCACAATAAAACATAAAGGGTATATGTCTCATTTACAATACTAATATGAAATTGCCTTGTCAACAATGCACACTAATGAAGCCACCATTTGAGCCAACTGGAAAATGACACATGTAAAAGAAGTAAAAGAAAAACTTTACCTTCTATGCTTTTATTGTTTGATGTAACTTGAAAGAAAATCTTTTCTGCACAGAAAATGAAAAGTATTATTAATTATTTGACCCATCAATAACACACTGAGCATATGACCTTTGTTAAAACAAATCATAAATTACCTCTCCCCCGGTGTTCCTCTTCAGTTCCTTCCTTGCTTTTGTAAAAGCTTGTTTTCTGTTTTTTTGTAGGAGGATAATATTCAGGTACATAGACCTCAACACGGTTTTCACCTGTGATGTCATTTTCTGTTCAACAGATAGATGAACTGATGTAAAATGTATGACATAGCACTCAAACACTGTACAAACCAACTCTGAAGGTAAAATCCATTGCTACTTGCTGTTATGCAGATGTAGTTACACAAGAAAAAATACATAATTCAAATAAATTGCATCCCAAAAATCTAACAGAGGTATTCATGATTTATACTTATCATCTGAATCCTAACTCATACCATGAACCAGCAGCTGTTGGCAATTAGCATTTGCGGTACGTAAGAACATATTTTGAGAGTTAATACTCACAAGAGTTCACTTGGCTGACCAGATAATTGACTACAGAAATCACCACCTAATGACAACTCCCAATTTCAGCTCAGAAGAGAAGAAAGGAAGCTTCTCATAAGGCACTCCCCTTACCCACCCAGCAGGGATGGCCAACCCTGTGAAAACAACTGCCACTGCACTCACCAATCAAACCTCCACCTGTTCCTCACATCTTGACATAAGAATATAAGAACCAGGAGCAGGAGTAGGCTGTCCAGCCCTTCAAGCCTGCTTCGTCAGTCAATAAGATCATGGCTAATCTTTTCGTGGACTCAGCTCCAGTTACCTGCGTTTTCACCATATCCCTTAATTCCTTTATTTTTCAATAAAATATCTACATTAGCTTTAAAAGTGAATACTACTTCCATGGGCAAGGAATTCCATAGATTAACATCCTTCACAGTGAAGAAGTTCCTTCTCAGTTCAATTCTAAACCTGCTTCTTCTAATCCTGAGGCCATGCCCTCTTATCTTGGTACCAGTACCAGTGGAAACATCCTCTCTATTTCTATTTTATTGATTCCCTTCATAATTTTATATGTTTCTATAAGATCCCACCCCCATTCTTCTGAATTTCAAAGAATATAATCGCAATCTACTTAGTCTTTCCTCATAAGGCAACCCCTCAACTCCGGAATCAACTTAGCGAACCTCCTCTGCACCCCCTCCAGTGCCAGTAAATCCTTTCTTAACTAAGAAGACTAAATCTGCACGCAGTACTCCAGGTGTGGCCTCAACAGCTCCTTGTACAGCTGTAACACTACTCTCTGCTTTTAAACTCAACCCCTTTAGTAATGAAAGGCAAAATTCATTTGCCTTTCTAATTACTTGTTGTACCTGCAGACCAATCTTCTGCGATTCATGCACAAGGACACCCAGGTCCTTCTGCAAATCATCATGCTGCAACCTTTTAACCGTTCAAGTAATAATGTATTTTGCTGTGACTCCTACCAAAATGTATGACTTCACATTAACTAACATTGTATTCCATCTGCCAGACCTTTGCCCACTCACTCAATGTATCTATGTTCCTCTGCGAAGTTTCACAGTTCTCTGCACACTTTGCTCAACCACTCATCTTAGTGTCATCGGCAAATTTTGACATCATACACGTGGTCCCCAACTCTAAATCATCTATATGAACTGTAAATAATTGTCCCAACATCAACCCCTGAGGCACACTACTAGTCACTGATTGCCAGCCTGAATTGCACTCAGTTATCCCCACTCTTTGCTTCCTGTTAGTCAACCAATCCTCCATCCACACAATACTCTACCCCTAACAGCATGCATCCTTATCTTATGCAGTGGCCTCATATGTGGCATCATGTCAAAGGCCTTCTGGAAATCTAGGTACACCACACCCACTGGGTCCCCATTGTCCATCATGCTTGAAACGTCTTCATAGAATTACAAAAATTTGGGAAGCATGACCTGCCCTTTATGAATCCATGCTGCGTCTGTACAATGGGACAATTTCTTTCGAGATGCCCTGCTATTTCTTCCTTGATAATAGACTCAAGCATCTTCCCCACTACAGAGGTTAAGCTCACTGGTCTATAATTCCTCATCTTTTGCCTACTTCCCTTTTTAAACAGTGGCGTTACATTTGCTATTTTCCAATCACTGGGGCAGCTCTGAGAGGTCCCAGCAACCATGAGCCTAATTATCTACTTCTGACTTATTGTCTCTGCTGCATACTTCAGTCAGGTACAGTCCCAGCAGTGGCCACAACTCTCCAAGTCTCTACTGGGACTGATGAGCTTCGAGCCCTCCAACTGGGGTACTGTCAATCAGCAGCCTGATTGCCACAAGTCTACTGGGACTCTGAAACAGCTGAGGCAGGGTGGCCCCACATTTTCCAGACCACCACCCGAACAAAAATTCAGCTGTCTGTGTTTTTTAAATCAACTTGTCCAGAATGTTATTACACAACCACCACTACCACTATGCTACAAGAGCTTTTACCTTAAAAATAAAGTATTTTAAATGCTATCTGGTGAGAGGGACATTGTCATCAACAATCTGGTATCGCTAGTAGCATGGTCATGGCATATTTATGAAGAGAAAGGCTATGTTGCTTATGTAGCCCATTATTGTTAAAAGGAATTCAAATAGTTACACTGGATTCACTAAGTGAAATTTTAAACCTAAGAACCTTGAAATGGCTTGAGCTGTTCATAGGCTTCTGCTAAACATTTATCTCAGGTTTCATAATTGCATTTTTGATTATGGCCACTTCGTAAAATTTACACTTTTCCCTTGTTTCAACAGTGTTGTATAAATTTGCTGTGATTTCTAAAACTTCAGTTCAGAGGTAACCGCAATAAAGAGCAATCTAATAGATATTCTCTCTTTTCCACCACTAAAAAAAGCATTGAAAATTCATCTCATTTTATTAGCAAGGTAGCTTACAAGGTGGCTGAAATCATAATGAGCCAGAAAAATCCTCTTCTTAATTACCTGTGTTTTGTTTGGGCTTAATTCCTTCATAACCCTTTGGTTGGAAACCACCAAATGCCCAGTCAAGCATTGGCTTAATTTGTTCCTCCAACGTGCCCCGGTCATTGGAAGGGAATGGCATTCCAGATCTACTACTAGCAATCTGTAAGAGTTGATGTTTTGTATTAAGTAAAGAATATGTCATTTATATTTAGAGTACTGTGAAGGAGCAGCAAACTATGGTTCAGATCATGGCTCAGATTTATTTATAACATCAAAGAAATGGGATACACAGTCACATAATACAAATAACTTGGAATGTAATAAGAATCAGTTGGAGATGTAGTACTCATATCTCTAATTTCCTCAGCAACGTCATGGGGGACCTTTCAATGTTAATCTAGTTAGTCCTCTAATCTGTTGGTTAAATGTTTTCATCATGTGATGGCATTAGTCAGGACCTGGTCTTCATGCAAGTGATGCATCTCTACTCCACAACCTTGGCTATATTTTATCAGTTTTGCTATTAGTGCAGCCTCAGCTTGCTAGTTATTGCAAATGAACAAATCAAGACCATTAATACATCCACTGGATGCCAGCGAATTCACATTGTGGCCATCTGGCAAAAAGGAGAAAATGAGGACTGCAGATACTGGAGATCAGAGTTGAAGAGTGTGGTGCTGGAAAAGCACAACCGGTTAGGCAGCATCCGTGAAGCAGGAGAGTTGACATTTCAAGTATAAACCCTTCATCCTGATGAAGGACTTATGCTCAAAACATGGATTCTCCTGCCCCTCAGGTGCTGTCTGACCGGTGGTGCTTTTCCAGCACCACACTCGTGACTCTAATCTCCAGCATCTGCAGTCCTCACTTTCGCCTATGCAATCAACTTTCACACAATTTCAGAAAAATATGCAAGGCAATCTTTCATCCTATTCCTCATATGTTCTGTGAAAAAATAATTTTGATTCAGTCAAGAATATAAATGAACAAAAATATCTGAGGCACACTCCTGACCAGCTTGCATAGTTATATTGCAAAATTCTACTTTTGGCAGTCTGACTCTTACCAATACAAACTGCAAAATTAACACAAATTCCTGTACTTAGAATGGGAAATCGATTTATGTGGAAACTCTGGATAGTCAAATTTCTAGTCCAGTTGTTAGCTCTAACTACAGTTCTCCAAAGGCCACATGTGCAATTTTTAAAAATTGCAAACATGCACTTGCTGTAAATTTTTCATGCAGTCAGACTTTCAGTTGATTTATAGATATCCTACACTAGCAGAAGTTTGTGTATAATATTAACTATAGAGAAAACAAATCCTCTTTGGTACAGGACAGTGGCTTAGTGGTTAGCACTGCTGCCTCACAGCGCCAGGAACCAAGGTTCAATTCCAGCCTCAGGTGACTGTCTGTGTGGAGTTTGCACATTCTCCCAGTGTCTGCGTGGGTTTCCTCCGGGTGCTCCGGTTTCCTCCCACAGTGCAAAAATGTGCAGATCAGATGAATTGGCCATGCTAAATTGCCCATAATGTTAGGTGCATTAGTCAGAGTGAAATGGGTCTGGGTGGGTTACTCTTCAGAGGGTTGGTGTGGACTTGTTGGGCTGAAGGGCCTGTTTCCACACTGTAGGTAATCTAATCTAATCACATCCAAGAACACAGTCTATATCTCACAGGACATCAACTGAGAGTTGTCTGTTATGCATTTAGAGATATGTACTGGTTACTCCAATATTGAGGATACATATCTTGATTAGACCAGGAATTCAAAACTGCAAAAATAAAAATGAACACTTTGCCACCAGTTAATAACCATGACGTTGTGACCTGATTTTTTAGAAAGAAACACAATAACATATTTGACCATTCGTCAGAAACTGTTTTGCAGTACTTTCCTATAAACAACTTTAAGGGTACTATGAATGTAGTAGCTCTGGAATCACATAGTAGAATACTACTGTGTACAAATGTTCACCTGCAGTTCTTCTATCTGCTATTTCATCAGAGAATTTTAACCAATTGGAGATGAATTAAGACGTTCTAATCAATTGGTAATACTTCTCATCTCACCTACACATTCCAACAGACTTAACTTGCCCTAACACTGAATTACATTCCAATAGTTAGTGGGCAATAGAGGAAAGATATGTAAACATATCTTATAAAGTGGGAGATCTTAACCTCCCAAACATTGATTGTGACTCCCTCAGTGAATATTTTTAGATTATTCCAGGAGGGTTTCTGAGAACCAATGCAGGTAGTCCAATCAGGGAACGAGCTGTATTAGACTGGGGATGAACCTAGTCAGGTGATCAAAGCTTCAGGAGTGGCACATTTGGGAACAGTGATCATAATTCCATAAGTTTTAAGATGGTTATGGACAAGACTGGTCCTCGGGTGAAAGTGCTAAAATGGGTGGAGATTAATTACAACAGGAACTGGAGAAATTAGATTGGGATGGCTGTTTGAGGGTTAAATCCTCAATTGACATATGGGAGTCTTTTAAAGGCCATTTGATCAGAGTTCAGGACTGGCGTGTTTTTGTGAGGATGAAAGATAAGAATGGTAAGATTTGAGTACTTAGGATGACAAGAGATATTACAAAGTTAGTCAAAAAGTCAAAGGATGCACATGTAAAGTCTAGAAAACTAAAATCAAACAAGGCCCTTGAGTATAAAGAAAGCAGGATATAACTTAAACAAGGAATTAGGAGGGCTAGAAGGGACCATGAAATGTCTTTGGCAAGTAGGAAGAAGGAGAAATCAATACATTTCATACATATATTAGGAGCAACAGGGTAACGGGGGAAAAGATAGGTCCTCAAAGTTTGGGAGAAGATTTGTAGTTCGGGTGCTTGTTGTTGTGGTTCTGTTCGCCGAGCTGGGAATTTGTCTTGCAAACGTTTCGTCCCCTGTCTAGGTGACATCCTCAGTGCTTGGGAGCCTCCTGTGAAGCGCTTCTGTGCTGTTTCCTCCGGCATTTATAGTGGCCTGTCTCTGCCGCTTCCGGTTGTCAGTTCGAGCTGTCCACTGTAGTGGCCGGTATATTGGGTCCAGGTCAATGTGTTTGTTGATAGAGTCTGTGGATGAGTGCCATGCCTCTAGGAATTCCCTGGCTGTTCTCTGTTTGGCTTGCCCTATAATGGTAGTGTTGTCCTAGTCAAATTCATGTTGCTTGTTGTCTGTGTGTGTGGCTACTAAGGATAACTGGTCATGTCGTTTCGTGGCTAGTTGGTGTTCGTGTATACGGATAGTTAACTGTCTTCCTGTTTGTCCGATGTAGTGTTTTGTGGAGTCCTTGCATGGGATTTTGTACACAACCTTAGTTTGCTCATGTTGGGTATCGGGTCCTTTGTTCTGGTGAGTTGTTGTCTGAGCGTGGCTGTTGGTTTGTGTGCTGTTATGAGTCCTAGTGGTCGCAGTAGTCTGGCTGTCAGTTCAGAAATGCTCCTGATGTATGGTAGTGTGGCTAGCCCTTTGGGTTGCGGCATGTCCTCGTTCCATTGTCTCTCCCTTAGGCATCTGTTGATGAAATTGCAAGGGTATCCGTTTTTGGCAAATACTTTGTATAGGTGTTCCTCTTCCTCTTTTTGTAGTTCTGGTGTATTGCAGTGTGTTGTGGCCCTTTTGAATAGTGTCCTGATGCAACTTCGTTTGTGTGTGTTGGGGTGGTTGCTTTCATAGTTTAGGACTTGGCCTAAAAAGATAGGTCCACTCAAGGACAATGGAGGGAATTTATGCATGGTGCGCGAAGAAGTGGATGAGGTCCTTATTGAATACTTCGCATCAATATTCACCAAACAGAAGGACAAGGATGATGGAAAGATTTTAATATTAAGGAAGACGTGGTGTCAGTGTCATGAAAAACATTAAGATAGGTAAGTTTCTGGGGCTTGATGGGATCTATCCCAAGATACTAAGGGAGACAAGAGAGGCAATTGCTGGTCCTTGTCCTCTTTAACCACAGGCAAGATTCCAGAAGACTGCAGAATAGCCAATGGTGTCCCTGTGTTTAAGAACAGCAACAAGGATAACCAGGAAATTATAGGCTGGTGAGCCTTACATCAATGTTAGGGAAATTATGAGAAGATTCTTTAATCCAGACAAGTATAAGGTGATGCATTTTGGGAGGTCAAATGCAAGAGAAAGGTATAAAGTAAATGATAGGACCTTTAGGAGCATTGACTGGGAGGATCTTGAGGTGCAAGTCTATAGCTTCCTGAAATTGGCAACACAAGTTGATAAGGTAGTAAAGACGGAATGCTTGCTTTCGTCAGTTGCAGCATCGAGTATAAAAGTTGGCACGTCATGCTGCAG
This sequence comes from Chiloscyllium punctatum, assembly GCF_047496795.1. Classification (NCBI taxonomy): domain Eukaryota; kingdom Metazoa; phylum Chordata; class Chondrichthyes; order Orectolobiformes; family Hemiscylliidae; genus Chiloscyllium; species Chiloscyllium punctatum. Next base: position 47,960,954 of record NC_092775.1, on the reverse strand, counting down.
CTGCATAAAACTTTAGTTAGGTTACATTTGGAGTATTATGTGCAGATCTGGTTGCTGATGAATGAAGAATGTTGATGCTTTGGAGAAGGTGCAGAAGAAGTTTACCAAGATGTTGCCTCGATTGGAGTGCATTAGCTGTAAACTTGGATTATTTCTGTTAGAGCAGCTGAAATTGAGGGGCAACCTGATAGAAGTACGTAAAATTATGAGAGACATGGATAGGGTGGATTGTCAGAGACTTTTTCCCAGGTTGGAAATGTCAAATACTAGAAGACATAAATTTAAGGTGAGAGGAAAAATGCTTAAAGAATATGCGAAAGGAAACTTTTTTTTACACCAAAATTAGTAGTTGCCTGGTATGCACTGCCAGGGAGGTGATAGAAGCAGATACATTAACAAGGTTTAAAAGGCCTTTCAACAGACACATGAACAGGCAGGGAGTAGAAGGATATGTACAATGTTCAGGCAGATGGAATTAGTTTAGCAATGACATCATGGTTGGTACAGACATGGTGGGCTGAAAGATCTGTTCTTGTGTTGTACTATTGTATGGTCTTTTGCTCCAATCCTCGAATGCACCCTCCAAGCTCAGCTTGTCGATGAGATCCACTTCTTCTCTTGAGTTAATCCTACTAATTCCTACTTTTCTTGGTCCCTATGTTAATTGACATTATTATCAGGCCTTTCTGTTCAGATGCTCTCCTTCAAATCTATCACCACTGCTGTCCACATAAAATTAATCTTGATGATGTAAACTAATATCCAAGTTCCCTTTCTCATGCAATCTGGAAATACTATTGCAACCCAGGTCTAGGCCTATTTTTCTCAAAACACATTGGAGGGATTCAAACAATCAAGTTTCCACTGGAAACTGGAGGCTGACTGGAAATGTCCAATCATCCTTCTTAAATCACGCGTATGAAAGTTCACAAAATGCCTTGCTGGAACCAAAGTCACACAGTAAAAAGACTCGAAACAGGGTTGGTACATTGTCAATGCCTGCTGTGCCAATGCTTTTGGGTCCCATGTGCCTCTGTGCCTGAATCAGACAGGCCCCAAAGTCCTGCTCATAGAGTCGGTTTCCATACATATCCTAATGGTACCTGCTTTACCTCTGTTCTCTTGTGCTTGACCCCTGCATTGTCTGACTGCTTGTCCGACATTTAATAATTGGAGGAAATTTTTGATCATCCAAAAAGTACTAGGAAGACAGAGCCACTGTTTTAGACTGTATCACAAACTCCTTTCTCTCAACACCTGTCTCATTCCTCTTCCTGCCAACTATCTGAGGTTGACTAGAGACTGTTTCTAAAGTTGAAGTTCTGTCTAGTCCCAATATGAATCCCACTACACACCTGCACTGTCACTAAGATAGCTCATTCCACCTCCCCCACCAAATAACATTTCCTGAACTCCATCTTGCCTCAGTACTGAAACCTTCATCAAACCATTGTCACCTCTACTCATTATTCTCTCCATGATTACTCATGTTTCCCCCCACTTAAAACTTGAGGCCATTCCAACCTCTGTGCTTTTACGTTAAACTGCACCAAATCTCATTTATCAGTCTCCCTTGTGCTCACTAACTTACAGTGACTATTGGTCAACCAAAACCTTGATTTTAAAATTCTCAGCCTTGTTTTTAAATTGTTTCCCTAACTTGCATGTCTCTAGTTCAGTAAGCTTCTGTAGCCCTTCAATTCCTGTAAACCTCCAAGCTCCTCCTTGTCTCTTCCGGATCCTGATATTAAGCATTCTTTTATTGGCAGCCATGCCTTTAGCTGCCTAGGCCCTCAGACCTACTCCTCTCCAACACTTTTTTAACGCATTTAAGTTGTGCTTAAAAGTATTTCTTTAACCAAACTTTTGGTCTAATATCTCCTTAAATGGCTTGGAATTATGCTCCACTATTCCCCCAAGATGTATACCGGGATGTTTTATTATTTTAATTTCATTATATAAATTCAAACTCTTATTGTTATAGTCAAAGAATCAGTTATTTGTGAGATCTTGTTGTGCTTAAATTGATCACTGTACTTTCCTACATTACAGCAGTTCAAAATAATTACTCAGTAGTTGAACAACTTGGAGTTGCGAAAGACTTCACAGCAAAGCTCATCTCTTTGTTATATTTGCAACTTTAAAAGGTTTCTAGGACATTCAAATGATTTAAAGATAAAGTTGCCATCTCTTAAAGATGATAGGGCTTCTCTCGTTAGAGAAGGATGACAGGTGATGGCTTAACTTGAGGATCACTATGTCTCGGGTGAGGGGAGAGGTTGAGAAGAAGAGTCATTCATGGTCACCTCAGCCAATGCAGGAATTGAAGCCACAGTGTTGGTGTCGCTCTACATTGCAAACCATCTTTCCAGCTAACTGCACTAAACTGGGGTGACATGGTGGCTCAGTGGGTAGCACTGGCTGCTTCACAGTGCCAGGGACACAGTTTCAATTCCAGCCTCTGGCAATTGTGCAAATTACACAAAGACATTCTCCCCATGTCTGCATAGGTTTCCTCCCACAATCCAGAGGTGGATCGGCCTTGCTAACTTGCCCATAGTGTCCAGGGATGTATAAATTAGGTGGATTAGCCATTGGAAATGCAGGATTACTGGGATAGGTTAAGGGAATGAGTTTGGATGACATGCTGCTCAGAGAGTCGGTGTAGAGTTGTTGGCCTGTTTCCATACTGTAGGGAGTCTATGACCATGTCAAATAATCTCATGCAGGAAGGGAACCCTTAGGTGGTGATGCATTATCATGAAATTTGTCTCTTTGGCAGAGAATTGAAGGCTGAGAGCATACAGGTCAATTAACGACAAACAGCATTAATTCTTCAGGAACAAAGTTGACAAATAGGCTTTTATGTTTGAAGTGCTTTTGCATATGACAAGTTTCTTCATCTCATCAGAGTATCAGGAAAGCCTACAGAAGCATGGATCCGCTCTAAACAAGAGGAATTGAAAATTCTATAGTTATTTACAAAATTTATTTTAGTATAACTATACAGTAAAAAAACTGAGCAAAAAACCAAAAATTCTGAAGAAGGGTCACCGAATCCGAAATGTTAACTCTGCTTTCTCTCCACATATGCTGCCAGACGTGCTGTTTGTTTCTGCAAAAAAGCTTGTTAGGTATCGGAAAATAGGGAAATGAAGTTTCTTAACTTCTTCTATTCTGTAGATGCAAGAGCTCATCCCCAGTTGCGCACGCAATAAAGAAAGAAACTGCGCTAACAGTTTCTGAATTTCCAACTAAAGAGTAAGGAAAGACGGAGTACAGATCAGTGATTTCTTGACCAGTTACCTCTGAAGATTCTGCACCACATTTTAGGATCAAATTAATAACCTAACTATCTAGGGAAGGAAAACGTTTCAAAATTCTATAGCTATTTACAAAAGTTATTTTCGTATAACTATACAGACAAAAAAACCAAAAGTTCTGAAGAAGGGTCACTGAATCCGAAATTCTGCTTTTTCTCTACATATGCTGCCACACCATTCAATTTCAAATTTCAACGATTTCAAATACAAAATTGCAATTACCTCCAGAGCCTGGAACACAGCCCTTTTGTAAGACACCAGCTTGTTAAACGCAGAAGTGTGAAAGTATTGACCAATAGCAGTTAAAGGCACAAGTTTGTCAGCAGAAACCTTGAAAACAAGAAAACAAAAAATATTAATAACCCAGACCGTTCAGAAAAGGCCTATACAGGTCGTTCTGCTATAATGCGACAGTTGTTTTCCTCTAAAACCTCGCGCTATGGAAAATTGCGCTGTAGAAGATTGCTAACAGATAATCACTACACCCGTTCAGTAGATGCGTTCAGTAACCCATTGCATTATCCAAATAACATCCACAATGTGTCGATCATGTTACAAGCAATTTACATTGACACATTTTATTGCAGAATGACCTGCCTGCCAACCACTGCAGCTTTATAAGGCAGTCATACATTCCGACCCCACTGTCCAAACACAACAATGTAATCATTTTTTGAGTAGTGCCTTACAAAACAAGGCTCTTTCATCAAATTAGAGCATTGCCAAATATTGTCAAAAAGAGGTTGAAATTCTGTTGGTTCCAGTGAGCTAGAGGAGTGGGATCTGTGACTGTGAACTTGGAAAGATGATGAGCTCATACCAAATTGAAGAGTCAGGGTTATTAGAGACTGGGTTAATGGCATGGTCAGGATCAATGTATTATGCCTATAAAGACGTACATGACCCAAAGTGCCAGATGGAATATTGCAATGCAGCAGAGAATTTGAAACAGGTATTTAAAATTAAGAAAGGTTCAACTAGAGAAAGTGAAGTGAAACATTTTCCAATGGCCATGAGGTCATTAACCTGAGGCACAGATTCAAGATGCTTGGCAAAAGAACACGAGGCAGATGAGAATTTTTTTTCAACAACGAGTGATTAGAGTTGAGAATGCACTGCCTGAAAGGGTGGTGGACACAAAGCCTTCCAAAGGAAATTGGATGAATAAATACTTGAAGGAAAATGAAATTGCAGAGTTATAAGCAAAAAGCATGCAAGTGGGACTAACTGGATTACTGATCAAAAGATCTGTGCAGATTCAATCTACTGAAAGGTCTCTTTCAATGCTCTATTAATCTATTACTCTCTATGTGCTGAATTCAATGGCCCTTGAAAATGAGTGTACGGATTACAATGCATGATTAATTCAATCCCGTTGTCCGAAACATAAGGAGCACACTAGCTTTGTGCTGCCTATTGTGTGAAATGATTTCACATCCATGCTACTGAAAGAAGATATCAGAGTATGGGAAAATTTTGTAAGTAGTTATAACCAATTACATATTCAGCAGAAATATTTCTCTTTTTTTTGGTTCTGCAAACTGGCATGCAATGTTTAAACCTAGCATTTTTAAAAATTCATTCATGGGATGTACACATCACTGGCTGGACCTGCATTTATTGCCCATTCCAAATTGCCCAGATGGTTGTTAAGAGTCAACCACATTGCTGTGGGTCACAAATTGGTCAGACCAGGCAAAGACAGTAGATTTCCTTCTTTAAAGGAGATTAATGAACCAACTGGGTTTTTACAACAATTGAGAGTGGTTACATCGTCACCATTAGTTGACGTATTCCAGATTTTAACTCAATTCAAATCTCTGAATTACTAATCCAGGTACACAGACATTACATCACCACACCATTCCAACCACCCCCTTCAAAAGGGTGGGGGGGGGGGTGCATTTTGGCTGAAACAGATGAAGACAGTCATTCAAGAAGTGAATCTGACTTTGGAAACACTGAGCAATAATAGGTGGAATATGGGTTTCAAACTTTTCAAATGTTGTGCTGTAGCTTTGGTGGAGTAAATGGAGAAGAGTAGTGATGTTCTACATTTACAGAGGGTCAGGAGGTCCTTCAAACACATAAACAGAAACCAATCTGGCAACAGATAATCATGGAAATCAAGCTAGGCATCAAACCCCATGGACCTGGATGCAATGCTGCAAGAGGTTTAATGACCTCTTTCCTGCAAGCCCTATATCAACTTATACATTTCATCAACATGACAGCCATTGCAACCAAAGAGTTTAAACTAATACACTCTCACATTTCCCTCTCTCTTGCAGGACAAGGCAGTGCTGAATAATAGGCTCATCCACATGTTCTGACTTGCATGGAAAAACAGGTGCTTGTCGTTATTTAAATACCTATTACTGAGATTGGGGCCAGTGGAAAAGCTGAAATCATCAAAGCTGATGATATTCCCTACGTTTAATGCACCTTATTTTCCTTCATCTCATATACTCTTCTGATGTACAAGCTGCAACTGATGTTAGCATGTATTTGTTCCTTGTCCCCAAACCTGAAAGCCAATTTTACACATTTGTCTTCTCACATTCAGATACTCGGAGGAACAGCAAAAAGCCAGTGTTGATAGTGAAGTATCATCAGCCAATTTCATTCTTGTACCTCCAACTCAGATGCTTGTACTTGTATAACTTAGAGGATAATGGATAAATAGACAGGATGGCTGGGGGGATGAGGGACATGGACAAAAGGATTTTCAGCTTCAAACTCACCAAAGGGTGAAGTCATTTGTGGGTTCAGCTACAATGATTTGGATAAGGCTCTAACGGGGCACCTTGCAAACAAATACCATGGGTATTGACAAATGGAAATCAAGCTAGGCATCAAACCCCATGGACCTGGATGCAATGCTGCAAGAGGTTTAATGACCTGATGCATTGACTGTCTACTGTCTGACAAATTTTTAACGTCAAGAAGCACTGAAGAGTCAGGAACCAAATTGGAAAAGGAATTTACACAGGGCTCGAAGTCCATTATCCAGCAGGGAGGCACTAGCCAGTTGAGAGGGTTTTAAAAAGAATATGTGATTAGGAAAAGGTTGTCATTTTCTTCGTGGGTGCCCAGAAAGGAACGAAGGACACACAAAACATAGCATTCCCTTATTTCCTATTGCTTTATGTATTTAGGATCAATTCAGGTTTTAACAAACTTAATTGAGCCTTAAGTATATATTTTCATAGAGGGAGAGGGCTGCCAATTTTGCTATCTACCGACCCTCTAAATTATGGGGATGAGCTCAGATGTGGGTGTGAAGGTAGTGGAGTAGCCACCCTCCCCATATTACATGATGTCCACTTAAAACTTGGCAATGGTATGTAATATCTATTCCATAGTATACCTGCTCTGTCCACTTACAGCAGTTGATCACTTTGTGTTCAAACAATCTTAACAATATAGCATCTGATACAATTCACTCCAAAAGTGTATGTATGGGTCTCAGATGCCATTTTTGTCTGAAATAGTACTCATTGTGCTCAAAGAAAAAAAGCCACTGATCTCAATTACACGTTGTATGCTTTTAGGAGAGTTAGAAGTACTGAAAGGAAATAGGGTCAATAACCTGTTGCATGAAGAGCCAGTTCCCACATTTTTTGGCCACCATCCAATGGTTTCTGCTGTGCTTCTGCACATAATTTCATGTCCAGAATCATTTATGAAATATGAAGGTAGGCTAGCCAGTAATATTAGAAATGATAGTAAAAGTTTATTTCAATATATAAGAAACAAATGACAGGCAAAAGTAAACATTGGACCACTTCAAACTGATGCTGGAAGCCTAGTGATGGGAGATAAGGAAATAGCTGGAGAACTTAATAAGTACTTTGCGTCAGTCTTCACAGTGGAAGACATGAGTAATATCCCAACAATTAAAGGGAGTCAGGGGGCTGAGTTGAGTATGGTTGCCATTACAAAAGAGAAAGTGCTAGAAAAGCTAAAAGGTCTTAAAATTGTTAAATCTCCTGGCCCCGATGGGCTACATCCTAGAGTTCTGAGGGAGGTGGCTGAGGAAATAGCGGAGGCGTTGGTTGAGATCTTTCAAACATCACTGGAGTCAGGGAAAGTCCCGGATGATTGGAAGATCGCTGTTGTAACCCCCTTGTTCAAGAAAGGATCAAGACAAAAGATGGAAAATTATAGGCCAATTATCCTAACCTCGGTTGTTGGTAAAATTCTAGAATCCATCATTAAGGATGAGGTTTCTAAATTCTTGGAACAGCAGGGTCGGATTAGAACACGCCAACATGGATTTAGTAAGGGGAGGTCGTGCCTGACAAACCTGTTGGAATTCTTTGAAGAGGTGACAAGTAGGTTAGACCAGGGAAACCCAGTGGATGTGGTCTATCTAGACTTCCAAAAGGCCTTTGATAAGGTGCCACAAGGGAGGCTGCTGAGCAAGGTGAGGGTCCATGGTGTTCGAGGTGAGCTACTAGTATGGATTGAGGATTGGCTGTCTCACAAAGGCAGAGTTGGGATAAAAGGTTATTTTTCGGAATGGCAGCCGGTGACAAGCGGTGTTCCGCAGGATTCAGTGTTGGGGCCGCAACTGTTCACATTATATATTAATGATCTGGATAAAGGGACTGGGGGCATTCTAGCGAAGTTTGCCGATGATATGAAGTTAGGTGGACAGGCAGGTAGTACTGAGGAAGTGGGGAGGCTGCAGAAGGATCTAGACAGTTTGGGAGAGTGGTCCAGGAAATGGCTGATGAAATTCAACGTGAGCAAATGTGAGGCCTTGAACTTTGAAAAAAAGAATACAAGCATGGACTACTTTCTAAACGGTGAGAAAATTCATAAAGCCAAAGTATAAAGGGATCTGGGAGTGCTAGTCAAGGATTCTCTAAAGGTAAACATGCAGGTTGAGTCCGTGATTAAGAAAGCGAATGCAATGTTGTCATTTATCTCAAGAGGGTCGGAATATAAAAGCACCGTTGTGCTACGGAGACTTTATAAAGCTCTGGTTAGGCCCCATTTGGAGTACTGTGTCCAATTTTGGTCCGCACACCTCAGGAACGACATACTGGCACTGGAGCGTGTCCAGCGGAGATTCACACGGATGATCCCTGGAATGGTAGGTCTAACATATGAGGAACGGCTGAGGATCCTGGGATTGTATTCATTGGAGTTTAGAAGATTAAGGGGAGATCTAATAGAAACTTACAAGATAATACATGGCTTGGAAAGGGTGGACGCTAGGAAATTGTTTCCGTTAGGCAAGGAGACTAGGACCCGTGGACACAGCCTTAGAATTAGAGGGGGTAAATTCAGAACAGAAATGCGGAGACATTTCTTCAGCCAGAGAGTGGTGGGCCTGTGGAATTCATTGCCGCAGAGTGCAGTGGAGGCCGGGACGCTAAATCTCTTCAAGGCAGAGATTGATAAATTCTTGATGTCACAAGGAATTAAGGGCTACGGGGAAATGCGGGTAAGTGGAGTTGAAATGCCCTTCAGCCATGATTGAATGGCGGAGTGGACTCGATGGGCTGAATGGCCTTACTTCCACTCCTATGTCTTATGGTCTTATGGTTTCCTATTTAATGAAATTCTAGTGACCACCATTACTTGACTGAATAAACAGCAAATATTTTAATGCAGCTTTGTTTGTGGATGTTGGGATAATTGCTTCTGTAGTTCAGTATTTGGTCAGTATGTGTTGTTTTCCTGTAGACGCTGGTTTGAAATTCACCATTGGCTGTTCACTCTACTGTAACATCTAGGAATGGCAGTTTGTTGTTGTTTTCTTCCTCTTTAGTGCTTTATGCTTTAATGCTTTATGCTTTTATGCTTTAATGCCATAAAATTCTACAAATCTTCTCAAAACTCGCTAACCAAGTTATAGACCAACAGGTTTATTAGAAGGAAAAGCTTTTGGAGCGCTGCCCCTTCATCTTCCAAACAAAAGAGTGCTGCTTGTATTTCCAAATAAACCTGTTGGACTATAACCTGATGTTGTATGACTTTTAACTTCATCTGTATAGTTATGTGTGAAACTGATGAGGATCTTTTATTAGAAATAGTAGCAGTTAATATATTTAACACTGTATTGGAAATTAATAATTTTCAGCTTCTGTTTTGTTCAAAAGGAGATTAATCTTTCATGAACATACTAAATGCATGACACAAACGACATTGGGAAAAAGCTTGAGGAGAACTTAATTTACCATAGTGAAAATGATTTGACAGCACATTGAACAGCTCCAAGGTAGAGGATGAGAAAGCCAAAACATCTGAATAAATTCAGCACATTTAAGTGTAAGCCCCAACTGGCAAAATTCACATATGGACATATTATATTCTTGCATTTACTATCCTTATTTTCTGTAGGATACCCAGATCTACATAAAAAGTGTGCACAGAGACATAATACAATTTAAGCATGTGTATGGGAAATTCACCAAATTTGAAATGTTACTGTATGATCATTCAGAAAACAATGTACATGAGTAAAGTTGTTCTGAAACTTTGATTTATCTTTGGACTTACCTCTGAGAACTTGCCATCTCCAAACCACTGAAGCCACCTCATTCCTGTTGCAGCTTGCCTTCTTCCAGGTGTACGCCAGGAAACCACAATAGCTGGCCACCATGAGAATCCTTTGATCTTCCCCCAAACCAGCTCCCCAATACCATAACCTTTACCATCCTAAAGATAAAAACATTACCTTTGTTATTAAGATTTGGAAAGTAGTGTACCCTTAAGAAAGTTAAAAGCTAACAGAACTACCTGACAGCACCAAGTGTTCTGAACAAGATACAATGTAACCTTTTGATCCAGCAGCTAGTGTAGCTGGTTGCCAGGAGACAAAAACAAATTTGAATTTGGTCAATCATTTTTCTGGTATTTTCTGACAAAAGCACATCCATGACAAGGTGAGAGATTGTGTCTACAAAATTAGGAATTAAAAGATTTTGTTTGATTCTTCCCTTATCTTTCATTAGGTCTTTTACCAGAACTCAGAAAATGTCATAATAGGTGTTAAGCAAGTACAGAGAAGAGGTGAAAAAAGAACAAAAGATCTGTGATGAGGTGGAAGACAGGAGAGATAAATGAACAAAGGGGATAGGGGTGCAAAGCAAAGTCACTGCAAAGGGGGCAAGCAAAAAAGGAAAATACAAGGCTAGATGGGGTGTAAGTGTAAACAGAAGTAGTAGAATGATCACCTACAGTTTCAATGCAGGAAATGGGGGGTGAGATCATGGTTTGAAACAACTGAATTGAGTTCACAAGGCTTAAATGTGCTAAATCAAAAGATAACTTGAGCTTAAGTAGAGCTTCAATAATACATTCAGAGGTCAGGAGTGAGAATGATACAAGAAAATAAATGAACAGGCAACCCAAAGCTCAAGAACACATTTACAGATTGAATGGAGACTCTGCAAAGTGGTCACCCAATCTTTGCTTGTCTCCCCAGTTTAGAGGAGACCATATCGCGAGCCGCAAATACAGTATACTATATTGAAACAAGTATAAATAATTCACTCATTCATTTGGAAGGAGTGATCAATGCTCTGCACAGGAGGAAGACAGCTGTCTGCCTGTGTGAGAAGGCAGCATTGGATTGGGAATGGTTGTTGGGACTGATTGAAAAGTAGACTAGGCTATTAAGGAGGAAATGACCCCTTGGAAATGCTGAAAAGTGCAGTGGTGAAGAAAATGGCTCCTTTGACTTTTTTTCTTGATTATACAGGAAATTTCCTTACATGCCACAGCTCCTTTAGGTTGTTTCATGCTGCCTTCATGCATTATGGGACCAATTTGGTCAGGGAAAAGGTTTTTAGATTAAAGAGGGTCTGTATAGCTTAGACTAAATATTGATGGTAAACATTGATGCACACGGGTGGAAGCAGTTGGAACTTGGTGTTGTTTGCTGTAAAACACTGCAGTCAGCTTCCTCCATAAAAATGTAATTGCCAGGGGCAGTCAAGATCACCGCTGCACTCAATTCTTCTATCTGTGCCCCTTTAACCAAAATGAAAAGATCTCATGAATTATCAGCCAGATTATTCCTCAAGATATGTCAAGCATGTGACTGATGTATAATTCAATGTGATTAGGATTTTTCTCCACTTTCAGGGACATGGCCTGCAGAGTAACTGATGGTCTCTATAAACTTTCTACAGCCCATACTGTATGGCAGTAACATCTATTCTACTCATTTATAAAGGAAAATAAATAACTGAATAAACTAATTATGTAGTTACTTATGTAGTTAAGGATATGTTATGTGTGCAGTATGTGAGAGCTCATGAATGCCAGTGTGATCCAGGGCAAATATGTTCAGTCAATGTTTACAGGTTGAGGAGCTTCAGCTCTGAATCTATGAGCTGGAAGCTGAACTACACAATGCAATACATCACAGAGAGGAAGTGTTGCCTTGATATTTTGCACCAGGAGGCAGTCATTCCCTCTAGGATCGGATTGTCTGATTTGGTCATTACTCAGAGAAAGGAAGGTGTAACTGTGAGTGAAGAAGGAAAGGAGTGCAGAAGCTACAACCTTCATCAATAACCAACAAGTTAGAGGTCAGTTAAGGTAGCAGGGCGGATAAGATCAACTTCTATGGCACTGTGGGAGAGCAAAAAGGAATGTAGTGGTAGGAGGGGCCAGTATAGTGAAGGGGATTAACACTGTTCTCTGCAGCAAAGAGCAAGAGTCCAGAGGTCGTGCTGTCCACCTGAATGCCAAGATTCAGGACATCTGCTCAGGGTTGGTGAGGAATTTACAATGCAATGCAGAGGATTAATCATCCTGGCCCATGCAAGCATCAATGACATGTGCAAGACAAAAAAAAGGTTCTGCAATAGTTAGCATGAGGAACTCAGTACCAAATTAATAAACAGAACTTCTAAAGGTAGTACCTTCTGGATGCAAATCGGCAAAGGGCAATTAGGTTTGGTGAAATGGTTCAAAGATTGGCTCTGCAGAAGTGACACTCTACTTCATGGGACACAAGCACAAGCAAAGTGGGAGCTGTATGATTATGACAGTCTACATGCAAGCTAAATAAATGAGGAAAAGATCCAACTTTGGAAGATGGAGTAAATCAAAGAGTAGAGACAAGGCAAGAGAGAAAGGTGTTAATATGGGAAATGATTAGATTAGATTACTTACTGTGTGGCCCAACAAGTCCACACCGACCCGCTGAAGCGCAACCCACCCATACCCCTACATTTACCCCTTCACCTCACACTACAGGCAATTTAGCATGGCCAATTCACCTGACATCTTTGGACTGTGGGAGGAAACCAGAGCATCCGGAGGAAACCCGCACAGACATGGGGAGAATGTGCAAACTCCACACAGTCACCTGAGGCGGGAATTGAACCCGGTTCTCTGGCGCTGTGAGGCAGCAGTGCTAACCACTGTGCCACCATGCCACCCACAGTCTAAACAGACTGTGACAGAAAGGGATCTGTATAAATCCAAGACTGAATCAATAGATCAGGCTAAAGGTTGCAAAACTTAAAAAAAAGACAAAACTGTACCCGTATGTGCATAAATACAAAACAAAAGACATGAATTGTTAATGCTAACAGAAATAAATAAATATGCTCTGACAGCCATTACAGTGACATGGCTGTTGGATGATACAGACTGGATCTGGATAATGAAAGATACACAACATTTAGGAAGAAGAGAAAACCAGGAAAAGGCAGAGGCATAGCTCCATCAATTAATTATGCCGTAAGTACTATAGTGAAGAATGACTTATGTTCAGGAAACCAGGATATAGATACATTTTGGGGAGAGATGATAAGTCATAAATGCAAGAACCCATTTGCCGGAATGCTGTAAAGGACCCCTAACAGTAACCTTATAGTAAGATGAAGTATAAAAGAAGAAATAATGGGCGCTTCTCGGAGAGGCATGGAAGATTTCAATCTACATATAGAGTGGAAAATCAAGACGAGAAAAGCCAGCCAACCTAAGGAGCTGATGGAATATTTTCAAGATGATTTCTTAGAGAAGCACATTCTAGAGCAGACTATACTAGATCTAGTATTGTGCAATGGGATAGGATTTATTAATCACTTCAAAGTGAAGGTGCCTCTAGGGAGTAGCAATTACAACACCATGGAATTTTACATTCAGTTTGAAGGAGAGAAGAATGGATCCAAGATTAATAGTTTAAAATTAAATAAAGGCAGCATGAAGGCATGAAAGCAGACCTAGCTAAAGTGAGCTGGCAATTTAGGTTAAAGGGATAGGATGCAGTGCCAGACAATTAAGGGGCTACTTCACAATTTACAGAATTCTAACAAGAAAGAAAAACTTCCAGTGGTGGGAACCCATCACTTATGTCTAATAGCAAAAGTTAATGATAGTATTAAATTTAAACAAATAACACATAAGTAAGTGTTTGCAGTACACAACATGAATATTGCAGAAAATATGGCCCTTGCAATAAAATATAACCTTCTTTACTTTTTCTGACAAAAATTGGGAGGTTATGCTTCAGTTATTCATGACATTGGTAAGACCACATCTAGTCTACAGTCTACAGATAATTGTTTTATTTGAGAAAGAAGATAAATGCATTAGAAGCAGTTCAGAGATTTATCAGGCCAGTACCTGGAATGAACTGGTCACCTTATAAGCAAAGTTTGGACCAGTTAAGGTTGTATCAGTGGAGTTTAGAATAGTAAGAGATTTAAATATTATATGATTGAAACACAAATTGCTGAAGAGTCTTGACAGGTTGGATGTGGAAAGTATTCTTTTGTGGGAGAATCTAGAACAGTTTGAAAATAAGGGTTTACCAGATTAAGGCAGAGATGAGGAGAATTTTTTTTCTCTCAGAGGGCCATGAGTCTTTGGAATTCTCTTCTTCTAAAAGGTAATGGAAGAAATGTCATTGAATGTTTTTAAGGCGTAGATAGATTCTTATTAAGCAAGGGAGTCAAAGGTTATCAGGTGTGTGCAGAAATATGGAGTTATCATATCATCCATGATCATATTAAGTGGCAGGGAAGGATTGAGGGACCAAATAGTCTACTCCCGCTCCTAATTTGTATATTCATGCAGCCAAACCAGAATCAGTTTAGGTGTGTTGGTAGGACTTGCTATGAAATATCACTAATGTTTCACTGCAACAATTTTTCTAAGTTTCAACTGTATCCCATATGTTCGTCATGTTTAGCATTCAAAAGATTGTAAAGTTCTGCAACAGCTTTGAATGAGTGGAGCCAGTCCAATTCCCTCTAAGTTGCAAATTTCTTATTCTCTCAGGGGATGTGGATACCATGGCTGGGCCAGCATGTATTACTCATTCCTAATTATACTTGACAGCGTGGTGAGCTGCATTCTTAAACTGCAGTAGTCCTTTTGATGTAGGTAGATCCACAATGCTGCAAGGCAGGGAATTCCAAGACTTTGACTCAGTGACAGTGAAGAAACGATGATATATTTTTAAGACAGGATGGTGAATAGTTTGAAGAGGTGAACTCATGTGTATAGTGTTCCCATGTGCCTGCTACACCCATGTCCTTCTAGATGGTACTGGTCATAGGTTTTGAAGGTGCTATTTAAGGAGCCTTGGTGAATTTCTGCAGTGTATCTTGTTGTTGTACACTCTGCTTCTACTGAGTTTTGAAGGTATGATCTGGAGGTCCCCACACAAGTCAAACACAAGCTGGTTCCTTTAAGTTACCAAACTTGTGCAACCATTCAAAAAGCATAACGGTTCTGTCCAGAAAAATATGAAATGCTACACAAAACAAAAAGGAACATGAGGTCTAGCATAGGTCTAGCATATGAGGAACGGCTGAGGATACTGGGATTGTATTCGTTGGAGTTTAGAAGATTAAGGGGAGATCTAATAGAGACGTACAAAATAATACATGGCTTTGAAAAGGTGGATGCTAGAAAATTGTTTCTATTAGGCGAGGAGACTAGGACCCGTGGACACAGCCTTAGAATTAAAGGGGGTCATTTCAGAACGGAAATGCGGAGACATTTCTTCAGCCAGAGAGTGGTGGGCCTGTGGAATTCATTGCCACGGAGTGCAGTGGAAGCCGGGACGCTAAATGTCTTCAAGGCCGAGATTGATAGGTTCTTGTTGTCTAGAGGAATTAAGGGCTACGGGGAGAACGCTGGCAAGTGGAGCTGAAATGCGCATCAGCCATGATTGAATGGCGGAGTGGACTCGATGGGCCGAATGGCCTTACTTCCACTCCTATGTCTTATGGTCTTATGGTCTTATGACACACAATGCTACAACACTACTTGGAAAAGCAAATTACAGGTTACATTACCTTCATACATTTCTCATGTCAGCTACCTTCTTGTAGATTTGCCTTACGTCCATGCAAAAGAGTCTATCCTAACTCATGTCTACATCAGTACTTCAAGTACACCATGTGCAAAGACTGCAGTACATATTTCACAACAGTGGAGGATTTCTGAATAAAATGAATCTTTGAATCTCTTTCCCTCAGTTCAAATAAGTTTAACTCAGCCAACTAAGGCAAAGAATAGACTAAGTTTAATGCAGCCACAAAGATAAAAGGTGGACTAAAGATGGACAGATGCTTAGTTAAAATAACAGAAGAGAAATTTGTGCCATGTTCCAGGCATGTCATTTCAACTGAAAGTCTCAAGCTGTTCTGCAGAAGGTTGGTTTGATGATGTAATCAGCACAGCACGTGACTAAGTTGCTGAAATAGGAGACTTGCCTGAGCTCAATACCAGCCAATAAACCTAATAAAATTAATGAAACACAACTGCACTGATATCAGATAAAAGCAATATGCAACTGCCATTGAGTGGCCCTTTGGATCTTGTTACCTAACTTGTTATTTGAGAATGCTGCTTCCAAAGCTCTTCTGAAACATTTGAATTAACTTTAATCCAGTCATTTTGGATGGTACGTTTGTTAGTCTTTACTAGATAGGAAAACACTTGGAGGAGATGGAGCAGCAACAGCCTCAGGGCCTTGTACAATCACAGGAACCCATTCAGAAAATAAGATAAAGGGGCTGGTTATCAGACACCCTAGCCACATGTCCATGCTATGTAAGAATCTGGTAATGACCATGTCTTCATAACATAAAATGACATTATCATTGCTAATTCCCCAAATTAAATATCCTGAGGTTATACTTGACCAGAACGAGACTAGTCATATAAATACTGCAATTAGAGTCAGAGGCACAGACCACCTTTTGTGTGAAGAAGGTGCCCCTCAGGTCCCTTTTATATGTTTACCTCTCACCTTAAACCTACAGCGTCTAGTCTTGGACTCCCCTACCTTGCAGAAAAGACCTTTGCCCTCATTTCTACGACCCCCATGATTTCATAAAGCTCTTCAAAGGTCAGCCCTCAGCCTCCTGCGCATCAGGGAAAGAAGTCCCAGCCTATCCAGCCTCTCCTTATAATTTAAATCTTTCAGTATCAGTAACATACTTGTAAACCTTCTTGCACTCTTTCCAGTTTATTGCAAGAGCAGGATCAGAGCACAAGAATGCTGCAGCAACTAACTCACCTCTTGACTCCCAAGGCCTATCCATCATCTACAAGTCACATCAGGAGTGTGATTTAGTGCCACCCCAACTGCATTCAGACAACCTGATTACATTCTGGACCGTGCATTCCATTTAATTGCATATATCCACCATCTTAAACATTCAGCCTTTCCACCACAATTGATAAATGTAGCATTTAAACAAAACATTGGATTTTCAAATCAATGACATATATAAGTGCCAGTTTAATCATGTATGAAACATTGAGAAAAAGGAACACACATTTTTCCTATACAATTACCACAAAATCAGATAGTGAAAATATTACAGTATACTGTCTATGCATAGCTTATTGTATCAGATGTTACAACCCACAACATCCTTCCGCACTCATTTATTCCGATGTAACTGCAAACCTTTCAGTATTTCTTATTGTGCCACCCCAGCAAATCCAAATAGATGATTAACACTTAACTTCATTTACTGCCTTTGACTCAAAAACATTGATGACATTGTCCAATAAAAACCATTTAAAATGTCAAAACTTTGATGTTGCTCTGAGCTGCCTTCGAGGAGATACAAATATAACACAGATATAATAAAGCAATGTTTTGGCCCACAAACTTGTGCTCAATGTGGCAAAGTACAGGGCCTCCCCACATGACATCTCTATGCAGAGTGGATCTGCACTCAATTTGCAAGAAAATAGATGCGGCGCCATCAGTTCTCTAAAGTTATTGCTTGCTAATTATGTTGCAAACATTTCATCTTCCAAATTACAATTGGAAAAAGCTTTGATCCTAAAACAAGGGTAAAAAATACCATAAAACCATAGTGAATAGAAATTGTTCTCCTTTTCTGTCAGCGCAGAATCTGATTGCTGCTTGGCCTCTGTATGCTACGTTCAAGAAACCCTAGCCTTGAAATTCGACAGTGAAAATGTTCCCATGTGAGCATTTAACACTTTAGAACCAAAGTATTTTTTACTCCATTTCCACAGAGGCTTAGTTGCTCTGTTAATAGGAAGGAACTTCATACAAACATGTTAAGTTTATTAAATGCAATGTAATTTCCAGGTCTATGTTACAACCACATTCTGAAACAAAGCAAAGTGGAGCAAGATAAGGATGCTGAGGCGACATGGTGGCTCAGTGGTTCAGCACTGCTGCCTCACAGCGCCAGGGACCCGGGTTCAATTCTCGTCTTGGGCGACTGTCTATGTGGAGTTTGCACATTCTCCCCATGTCCGGGGGGGGGGGTTTCCTCTAGGTGCTCCGCTTTCCTCCCACAGTCCAAAGACGTGCAGTGATCAGGTGAATTGATCATTCTAAATTGCCCATTGTGTTAGATGCATTAGTAAGGGGTAAATGTAGGAGAATGGGTCTGGGAGGGTTACACTTCGGAGGGTCGGTTTGGATTTGTTGGGCCAAATGGTCTGTTTCCACACTGTAGGGAATCTAATCTAGTTATAGTAATATTTATACTAAATGTTTTCTTCACATTACTCTGCCTATTATTTCAATAGGTAACACTTCAAGCTTTTCAGCACAGACCTTGGATATAAATATTCAAGGATGTTCATCAGAAAAGTTCGAGCATTGGCCCAATGAGTTGTTCTGAAGTCACTGATGTCTACTGCACAGAAAAAGGCTCTTCACTCCAGCTGGTATGCGCTGGTCAAAAACAACCACCTAACTGGAATTAATAGTATTATGACCATAGGCTTTATACAATGGTCATGTTTTAAACTCTTTTTTTAATTAAAGTAAATCAGTAAATTTTACAGTAAAACAGAATAAACTGGAACAGAGGGGATGGTGTGAAATTAAGCTGTAAGCTGCCAACTGATATACCCATGAGAACTGGTTGCTATGGAGGCAGTCAGCCCAGGTCAAAATTTATCCAAAGTCAGGTGCAAGCTTTTACATCTGGACAAAAAGGAGAATTCAGCTGACCGTACTGCTGCAGACTTACGGATTCTCAAAATCACGCAGACCAATGGATTTGGGTGAAGTAAAAACAATACAGGTGCTGCTCTGCCAAATAAAAAGACATCAATTTGGTTAATCACCAAGTGAAGGACATCTGATGACAGATGTCACGTTAGAGGAAACAAGTGTGAAAGGTTAAAGACCACAGATTCCCCTCAAGAGCCTTATAAAAGAAGATCGATTTTAATATGCTCAAAGTGAAAAGAACTTTGTTTAAAAAGCTACTGGAAAAGGAAGTAGAAATGAGCTTGATTATAGTGGAAGGAAGTGAACTTTAAACTTAAAACCATACGTCAACGGAGAATACGATACAATGTACAAATATGATGTGGGGTAGATACTAAGGGTCGTAGAGTTATATGTCATGGAAACAGACTCTTCGGTCCAACTCGCCTGCAATGACCAGCATTTGGCCCATATCCCTCCAAATTCTCCCTATTCACATACCCATCCAGATGTCTTTTAAATGCTGTAATTGTAGCAACATCCATCGCCCTCTGGCAACTCATTCCATACATACACTACCCTGTGTGTGAAGAAGTTGCCCCTCAGGTCCCTTTTAAATCTTTTGCCTCTCGCCTTAAATCTATGCCTTCTAGTTTTGGACTTCCTGATCCTGGGACAAAGAGCTTGGCTCTTCACCCTATCCATTCCCCCCTTGACTTATAAACCTCAGCCTCCAATGCTCCAGGGAAGAAAGCCCCAG
Source organism: Chiloscyllium punctatum (assembly GCF_047496795.1). Taxonomy (NCBI): domain Eukaryota; kingdom Metazoa; phylum Chordata; class Chondrichthyes; order Orectolobiformes; family Hemiscylliidae; genus Chiloscyllium; species Chiloscyllium punctatum. The sequence goes on along the minus strand of NC_092775.1, from coordinate 47,941,438 downwards.
CCTATTCAGCCTCGCCCCCAAGCTCAAACCCTCCAGACCTGGCAACATCCATCGAAATCGTTTCAAAATTAACAACATCTTTTGTACAGCAGAGAGACCAGATTGTACACAGTATTCTAAAAGTGCATCATCAATGTCCTGCATAGCTGCAACATTACATCCCAATTCTGATACTCAATGCACTGACCAATGAAGGCAAGCATGCCAAATGACTTCCTCAACACCCTGTTTACCTGCAACCTTACTTCTATAGCTTTGTGTATTAGTTGCCTACTAAATAAAGCTAAGTTAGTGTTGATGTTAATATTCATTGGTCTCGATATAGATCATAACAGTGATCAATTTGTGTAATCTTAATATGCCTGGACTTAATAAAGTTTATTATGAAGACAAACCATTTAGAAACTGATGTATAGATTTAAAGTTTGAGTGTACAATATAGAGCTTCTTTTACAGAAATACACATCAGGAATTCAGGTGCAGAGGTTAAAATGTCACTCAGCATATTCTGTCCAATCAAAAAGTTCCATCTGGCACAGAGATTTTGATTCTGTATTGGGAGCCTGAATTCTTGAAACCTTGCTCTGAGTTTTCAGTTAGAACTTTACCTGGTACTGAGGGACTTCTTCTGTAGTCTTTACGATACTGTTTTCACAAACAAAGTCTTCTGCCTGATTTGAAGGCATCTTATTACTCTCCAAAGATTCTGTAGTGAGGTCAATGACGGGATTTTCTGTTATAAAAACATCAGAGGGAGTTCTCCTGGTTTTCTGGAGCTGAAATGAAAAGTATCAAGAAACAAATAAGCATCATATTTTGTAACAATGTTCTTTCACAAAATGTGAGTATCAACAAAACATTATGAATGTCAATCATCAATGTGTTTTTTGCGTACAGACAGTGCTTCGAGTCATGTAGCAGCTTGTTCCTGTTTCCCAAGTAAAGTCAACATTTTACAACATGATCCATATTTTTCAATGGATTTGGAGGCTGCTCATATCGATTAGCTCAGCTTCTGGAGCTAGATATTCTTTCTCCTACTTTTGATTGTGTATCACAACTCAAAAAGTTTGAAGATTTTTAATACAAAATCCAAGCCATATGGTTTTAGGGATAAGGTACTGGAAAACGACAATGTTGTCGAGGAGAATACTGAGATAAAGGCTACTAGACTAGGTGGGATTGAGGTTCACAAGGAAGAGGTATTAGAAATCCTCGAGGAGAAAGTGAGGACTGCAGAAGCTGGAGATCAGAGCTGAAAATGTGTTGTTGGAAAAGCCCGAAACATCGATTCTCCTGTTCCTTGGATGCTGCCTGACCTGCTGTGCTTTTCCAGCAACACATTTTCAGTATTAGAAATCCTGCAGAGTGAGAAAATAGATAAGTCCCCTGGGCCGGATGGGATTTATCCTAGGGTCCTCTGGGAAGCTAGGAAGGATATCGCTGAGCCTTTGGCATTGATCTTTAAATCATCATTGTCTACAGGAATAGTGCCAGAAGACTGGAGGATCGCAAATGTGGCTCCCCTGTTCAAGAAGGGGAGTAGAGACAACCCTGCTAATTATAGACCAGTGAGCCTTACTTCAGTTGTTGGTAAAGTGTTGGAAAAGGTTAGAAGAGATAGGATTTATAATCATCTAGAAAAGAATAATTTGATTAGGGACAGTCAGCACGGTTTTGTGAAGGGTAGATAGTGCCTCACAAACCTTATGGAGTTCTTTCAGAAGGTGACCAGAGAAGGTAGATGAGAGCAAACCGGTTGATGTTGTGTATATGGATTTCAGCAAGGTGTTCGATAAGGTTCCCCACAGTAGACTATTGTACAAAATATGGAGGAATGGGATTGTGGGAGATATAGCAGTTTGGATCAGTAATTGGCTTGCTGAAAGAAAACAGAGGGTCGTGGTTGATGGGAAATGTTTATCCTGAAGTCCAGTTACTAGTGACGTACCGCAAGGGTCGGTGTTGGGTCCACTGCTGTTCGTCATTTTTATAAACGACCTGGATGAGGGCGAAGAAGGGCGGGTTAGTAAATTTGCAGACGACACTAAGGTCGGTGGAGTTGTGGATAGTGACGAAGGATGTTGTAGGTTACAGAGAGACATAGATAAGCTGCAGAGCTGGACTGAGAGGTGGCAAATGGAGTTTAATGTGGACGGCACGGTGGCACAGTGGTTAGCACTGCTGCCTCACAGCACCAGAGACCTGGGTTCAATTCCCGCCTCAGGCGACTGACTGTGTGGAGTTTGCACGTTCTCCCAGTGTCTGCGTGGGTTTCCTCCGGGTGCTCCGGTTTCCTCCCACAATCCAAAGATGTGCAGGTCAGGTGAATTGGTCATGCTAAATTGCCCGTAGTGTTAGGTAAGGGGTCGATATGGATGTAGGGGTATGGGTGGGTTACGCTTCGGTGGGGCGGTGTGGACTTGTTGGGCTGAAGGGCCTGTTTCCACACTGTAAGTAATCTAATCTAATCTAATCTAAAGTGTGAGGTGATTCACTTTGGTCAGAGTGACCGGAATGCAAAGTACTGGGCTAATGGTAAGATTTTTGGTAGTGTAGATGAGCAGGGAGATCTCAGTGTCCAAGTACACAGATCCTTGAAAGTTGCCACCCAGGTTGACAGGGTTTTTAAGAAGACATTCAATGTTTTAACTTTTATTAATAGAGGGATCGAGTTCCGGAACCATGAGGTTATGCTACAGCTGTACAAAACTCTGGTGCAGCCGCACTGGAGTATTGTGTACAGTTCTAGTCACCGCATTATAAGAAGGATGTGGAAGCTTTGGAAAGGGTGCAGAGGAGATTTACTAGGATGTTGCCTGGTATGGACAGAAGGTCTTACGAGGAAAGGCTGAGGGACTTGAGGCTGTTTTCGTTGGAGAGAAGAAGGTTGAGAGGTGACTTAATAGAGAATATAAGATAATCAGAGAGTTAGATAGGGTGGACAGGGAGAGCCTTTTTCCAAGTATGGTGACGGCGAGCACGAGGGGACATAGCTTTAAATTGAGAGGTGATAGATATAGGACAGATGTCAGGGGTAGTTTCTTTACTCAGAGAGTAGTAAGGGTATGGAATGCTTTGTCTGCTTTAAGTACATTTAAGTCGTCATTGGACAAGCATATGGATGTACATGGAATAGTGTGGGTTAGATGGGCTTCAGACTGGTATGATAGGTCGGCTCAACTTTGAGGGCCAAAAGGGCCTGTATTGCACTGTAATGTTCTATGTTCTATATTAATGGATAGAGGATTGGCTGACTGGCCAAAGGTACAGAGTCAGGTTAACGGGGTGTTTTTCAGGATGGCAGCTAGTAACTAGTGAGGCTGTGCAGATGTCAGTCAATGTGGGACCACAACTATTCACATTATATATTAACAATCCGGATATGGAAGCTAAGGGTATTGTTGCTAAGTTTGCAACAAAGATAGGAGGGACAAGTAGTGTTGAGGAAGGAGGTGGCAGAAGGACATGGATGGGTTGGGAGAGTGGCAAAGAAGTGTCTGATGGATCACAATATGGAAAACTGTGAGATTCTGCACTTTGGTAGGAAGAGTAAAAGCATACATTATGTTCTAAATGGGGAAATGCTTCGGAAATCTAAAGCACAAAGGGACTGAGGAGTTCCAGTTCAGAATTCTGTTAAGGTTAGTCAGTAGGTTCAGTCGGCAGTTAGGAAGGCAAATACAATTTTGGGAGTCATTTTGAGAGAGCTATAAGACAAAAGCAGAGATGTGCTGCTGAGGCTCTGGTCAGATCGCATTTGGAATATTGTGAGCAGTTTCGGGCCCCATATCTAAGGAAGAATGTACTGGCCTTAGAGGGGGTCCAGAGAAGGTTCACAAGCATGATCCTGGGAATAAAGAGATTGTCATTTGAGGAGCAGTTGAGGACTGTGGGTCTGTGTTTGATAGAGTTTAGAAGAATGAAGAAGGTTCTCATTGAAACTGGCAGAATATTGAGAGGCCTGGACACAGTGAACATGGAGAAGATGTTTCCACTGGTAGGAAAAGCTGGGACCAGAGGGCACTGCTTCAGAGTGAAGGGATGACCCTTCAGAACAGAGACAAAGAGGAATTTCTTCATCTAGAAATTGGTGATTCTGTGGAACTCATTGCTGCAGAAGGCTGTAGAGGCCAAGTCATTGAATGTTTTTAAGACAGAGATATATATGTGTTCTTGATTAGTAAGGGGCTCAAGGGTTACGGGGAGAAGACTAGAGTATACAGTATATTCAAAGCAGACATGTGTAGATTTCTAAATAGCAATGATGTAAAGAGATATGTAGATAGTGTGGGATTATGGATTTGAAGTGATGATCAGCAATTAAGTGCCAAAGAAGTCTCTTCAGACCAAACGCCTTACTCTCATTCCTATGCTCCTGAGTACTCAAAGGCTTTAACTAATCGAAAATTCATCCATTTGGACAGAGGTAAATGTGAGCACCAATCTCCAATAACGAAGGCTGCATCCCTATTCATGCTGTAAAATGGATAAAATGCCACAGCAGTAGCAATTATTCATTGCTTGTGTTGTGTTACACTGCCTGTAAGGCTTGGTATTACATCAATGAGAAAGCAAGACACCAAAGTAAAATAACACAGCAAGAAACTAGTACTGAGTTTCTCAAATCATGGAGCTGCAATTAGCATTGTCATATTAAGAAGACACTCGGAGGAATATAGGACTGCTGTTAAATTTTACATTGTGACTTTTTTTTATTCTGATGTAGATATGCTCATTTGATGCTCAACCAAATTTTTGCTATTACTGATGGAATTATGTTATTCGTGATAAGCTGACAACCGTAGATATTTGTCCAATAACCTGTTTGGTTTTGAGATACGGCAAAAATCAAAATCATGTCTTCTCTAGTTCTCAAATACCTACCAATACTTTCAAAATCTAACTTTTGAGAAGCAAATGATCCTATTGTCTCATTGAATTCTCCCACCCCAGCAATCTATAAGCTCATATATTTATATCTCAAAGGAGGAGTTACCTCGCAACCTTTCACCTAATCATGAAAGTACTGGTATGGACAAATTTCTAAATGCAAATATGTGATTTTCCTCAGAAGCAAGCACCTGAAATCTCATCTAATCTATATCTTTTAAAGCAATCTTGCATTTGCACCTTTGTATAAAGCATACATCTGCTCCTACGTCTTATGGTCTTATCAGGAAACCATGGAAACAGGGAAAAAGCACAATGCATTTTTAAGTAAAGCTGAGCAATAAAAAAATGTAAGATGGTTTATCTTGTTAATAGATTTTGCTAGATCAATTTAATGTTAGTTTTAGATGCACCGACTGAAGCATTATAACTTTATGCTATAGTGATACTGGGCTTCTCTTAAAAAGAAGTCACCAGGAATGAAAATCAGAAGAGTTGTAAAACAGGTGGCTGATTTGCTACTGTAATAGCATAAAACAGGTAATAGCATCATTGGACTAAGTCAATAATAGCTCCTTTGAAAAGAAGTTCACTCAGCCCACCTTTTAGATATCAAAGTACCATATGTAACAAGAATGTGTCCTCCATAATGCTGCTGTTTGATCTTTAGTAGACATGCACACAGGATATGATGTCCACTATGAAATACAAATACTTACAGGCTAATCAAGTAAGAACAGAAAACTTTAAAAATAAATACTAGGCTCATGTCAGTTTGTCATGTTGAGGGAGGGTTTTTCTTCATGAGACCAATCAATCTTGTTAAACGATTGTCCCTAACTCTCCACACTCCACTCATCTGATGCTAGCCTGATTTTCTCACTTGTCATAATAACCCTAGATGGCTTCTGCGCCTTGTAATCACTCAATTGGTACAGCTTACCCCTTTCCCCATTGGAAGTAACATTAACACTATGCCAGGCACTCATTCAATCCCTCACTTTGTCTCATTCCAGAAGAAAACAAACCATAATAAGACACAAAGAGCCAAGAGGGTGGTCAGTGCCCAATATTCAGTTCCTCACTCCCTACAAGGAGACGGTCCTGACCATGTCCACCCAACTGGCCATCTGACCACTTACAAGTCCCTCGACTATAATTGAAGCTGCTCTAAATGCACAAAACCATGACGTCCCTAACTGAGGACTACTCCCCTTAGACTTTGAGATATGGCCATTTGCATGAAGCACATGCAATGTCTTACAGAGTACATGAATAGAACATAGTGCAATTGTGAGACTGACATAGTATGTGCTGTACAACAATATGTCCACCCCTTGAATGATGACTGCAGACAACCACAATGAGCTGCCTGATTTTATGTCAATTTTAAAAGGCAATTACAAGACAGGGGTACTGTGATTGTTTACTCTCTGGCTGAAGGGACAATCTGCAAAAAGGCAAGGCAAGGCAAGGCAAGGTAGGAATGCTGTGAGCTCAAGGAGCTCAATGTAAGTGAGCGCTAAGAGAGCAAGCATGGATCCCTAAGAAGCAGCCTAATTCAATCCATGTGATGAGTACCAGGCCCTGTGCGCAAATTGTCCTTGCAGCAGCGCTGCAATGAAAGATGCCAGTGTAGCATTGTAAAGCACTGAAGTGCAGAAGTGTAGTGTAAGTGGATGAAAGATGTGCTGCAATGATGCGGTGAGGTTGGTATAAGTCATACACTAGTGGCCATGGATATGGGTGCACACAAGTGCTGCATGTGAAATATGCTCCGTGATTTTTGTGCTAGTGTCCAAGATGGTGGTCCAGAGGAGCAAATTGCGAGCTGGAGTCACCGGCTTCCAGAGTCACTCTGGCTTTCATGTCAGGAACTCTCAATATCTTGTTTCAATCCAGCAGTTGCAAAAATGGGAAACTGCAAATTAATGAAGCAATATTAGAAAGCAATCAGGGTGATAATGAGTGTCTGCCCATACAAATAGATCTCTCACCTCTTAATAGTGAGAATCTCATTTCATTATCTAACACTTGGAAAATTGGACTTTTTGATCTCGATGTTGGGAAAGTCCTCACCACACATCTCATCCAATTTTCCCAAATTTCTCATCATAGCCCACATCTTTCAGGAGCTGGGAAGATTTCATCCCATGACAGATGAAACCCAGTGTATTAATACAGAACATATGATGAAATGACAAAATGGTGGTAAAAACAATAACTGCAGATGCTGGAAACCAAATACTGGATTAGTGGTGCTGGAAGAGCACAGCAGTTCAGGCAGCATCCAACGAGCAGTGAAATCGACGTTTCGGGCAAAAGCCCTTCATCAGGAATAAAGCAAAATGTCCTATCTGACGGGTAGACTACTATTAAATAGATGGCCCAGCAAGTGTAACTTATCCACAATTTCCAGCACTTGGAAGAATTTGCGAAATATGATGTCATATTTAAAAAGTGTCAGGATATGTTATATTTAGATATGACTGCCAAACCCTTTAATTATCTGCAGTGAGTTACAAAGCCCAACAATCTTAAACTGATAGAAAAAGTTAACTTCGAAGAATTAGGTATCCGCTACGTTTGCAAGAACAACTTCTACATAGTTAATCCAGATTTATACAGTAACTTTCTGGAAATGAAAGTAAAGTAAAATATGCCATAAATATTACAGTAGGTTTAAAAAAGATATTTATAATAAGCTGAAAGATTGCTTATAAGTGTTCTAGTGCATACACAGAAATGATTAAACCCAATTATCAACTATTAACATTTTACTTGACCATGCTTGGAGGTATTATGTATTGCTGTACAGTTTTGCTTCTCCATTCCAAATTTCATCTCAAGAAAATTTTTGTTTTGTAGAGAAGAATTTCTATCACTAACATTGAAGCAACTATGAAAAGGAATAATCTTGGAGACCACAGGTTTAGGGTTCTGATGTATTCAAGTTCTTTAGTTTGAAAACCTTGCAGAAATTGATTTTGGACTAATTAATAGCAGACAATGTTCTAGATTATATCTTCTAATTCCTTTTCAGACCAAAGCAATATTCTGATATGTTGACAGCAAAAAATGTGCTCAATTGCAATATCATCACAGAAGCCAAACAAGGAGGGACATGTACATTCTCAGAAAGCTTAAATTGTTGAATGCTTCACTAAATATTGTCAAGAATTGTAATATCTGCTGACAAACCCTTACCTCACTCATTCTAAAATGGAGAAATTAATTCAAACATTTTAAAATATTACCAACGACAATACAGATATCCATCAACTATTTTGGTTTAAAAAATAGTAAGTGGAACACACTTAGTTTTCATTTCCTGTTAGCTCACTAGGTAAAAAACAAAGGCTCTCATTTGCATCCATAAATTAAATGCAAGTATTAGTTAAAAATATTATCTTGGCATGTTAGCTTGTTGGTGTACTGAATAATATTATATCAGGTTTAGGGAGACAATGGTTCATTATCCAATTTCATGTTTCAAACTACAAGCAAACACTAAGAAACTGGAGATAAAAGAGCAAATCTCTGGTTACTAGGAATCATTCAAAATATAGTGCTGCAGGAGTGGTTGACAAGATAACCTTAAATCAAACTGATTGCCACATTCCTGTCAGGGACAAGCTGTACACTTTGAAGTAAACCTGACCATAAGTAAGTACTGTTCTGTATGTCTGCCTACTCATTAAGCTGCTTTATGTCAAGTGAGTGAAAATGTCTGTTAGGGACAAAGAAGAGTTGTGAGAAATTAAATGTTCAGCTAATCCTTAAGTCAGTGGTGGGAGGGGCAAAGTTATTATTTCAAACTGTTATGTCAAAAAATGAGCATGCCTCATTTTAGCAGAGTGACTCTGAATTAACCAATTTAAATCATAACAAAGTCATGTAACTTCTTGCAAACATGATCAATATCTATCAATTTCATTTGTTTTCTACAACATAATATTATTCAATATACCAACAAGTTAACACGCCAAGATAATATTTTGAACTACTACTTGTAATTTAATTGAGGATCAAAACGAATACTTTATTCACCCAGTGAGCTACTTGGAAATAAAAACTAAATGTATTCCACTTATTTTTTAATAATATTCTAAAATGCACGGAATTTTTCAATTTTAGAATGAGCGAAATAAGGGTTTGTCAGCAGCTTTTAAAGTTCTTGGATGTACTTGGTGAAGTATTAAACCACTTAAGCTTTCAGAGAAAGTACATGTCCCTCCTTGTTTGGCTTCTATGGGATTTCGATGATATTGCAACTGAGCACAAATTTCTGCTGTCTGCAGAAGAGAGTGTTTATGTTGCTTTGATCTTAAAAGAAATTAGAAGATATAATCTAGAACACTGTCTGCTATTAATTAGTCCAAATTAAGTTTCTGAAATGTTTCAACTAAAGAACTTGATCTGCTACAACTCGCCTACCATTACAATACGTCCACGGCAGATCCATCTTCCTGGCCCTACACTTATCCCTGGAACATCTGGATAACAAGGACACCTAGGTCAGACTCCAATTTTTTGACTTTAGCTCTGCCATCAAACACCATAATTCCAACAAAACTCACCTCCTAACTCCGAGACCTAGGATTCTGCTTTCAACCCTGCAACTGAATCCTCAACTCCTGACCTGCAGACTCGCAATCAGTAAGAATAGGCAGCACCATGACCTCTACAATAATCCTCAACACCAAAAGGCTGCATACTCAGCCCCTTACGCTCCTCCCTAAACACTCACAACTGTGTGGCCAAACTCTATTTACGAATTTGCTGATGACACTACCATAGCAGATTGGATCTGAAATGAGACAAGAGTACAGGAAACAAATAGGTAGCTTAATGGCATGGTGTAAAGGCAACAAACTCTCCCTCAATGTTAGCAAAACAAAGAAGCTGCACACCCGTGTCTCCATCAACGGTACTGAGGTGGAGATGGTCATGGGTTTCAAGTTCCTAGGAGTAAATGCCACCAACGATCTAGCCTGCTCCATCCATGTTGATGCTACAGTCAAGAAGGCACACCAACACCTCTACTTCCTCAGAAGGTTAAGGAAATTCAGCATGTCCACAATGACTCTTGCCAATTGTTATAGGTGTACCAGAGAAAGCATCCTATCCAGATGCATAAAAGCTTGGTACGGCAACTGCTCTGCCCAAGGCTGTATGAAATTATAAAGTGTTGTCAACGCAGCCCAGTCCATCAGAAAAATTAGCTTTGCTTCCATTGGCTCTGTTGATATTTCCCACAGCCTCAGGAAAGCAGCCAACATAATCAAAGATCCATCTCACCTCAGTTAAACTTTCTTCCACCGTCTTCCATCGGGCAGACACACAAACGTTTGAAAACATGTACCAACGGATTTAAGAACAGCTTGTTCCCTGCTGTAATCAGACTTATGAATGGACCTCTCATATATTAGAGGTGATCATTCTCTACACCTTCTTTGTAACTGTAATACTATATTCTGCATTAAGTTCTATTACCCTGATGTATTTATGGCTGGTTGGCACACAAACAATACTTTTCACTGGTATATGTGACAATAATAAATCAAATTGCATTGGTTAAGCTTCATCTACCATTTCTCTGCACAGCTTTCCAACTGACTTATATCCTGTTCTATCCTTTGACAACCTTCCTCATTATCTGTAAATCTACCAATATGTCTGTCACCTGCACACACACACACACACACACAATATATATATATAAAAAATATAAATGACATAGATCCCAGCACTGATCCTTGTGGAACACCACAAATCACAAATCTCCAGACAGAAAAATATTGCTCGACAATGACCGAGACAATTTTGCATCCAATTTACGAACTCACTGTGGATCCCATGTGACAATCTTTGGGACCAGCCCACCATGAGAGACCTGGACAAATGTTTTAGTAAAGTTTGCATAGGTAACACCCACTGCTCTAACCTCATCAATCACCTTCGACACTTCCTCAAAAACATTCAAAGTTGTGATTAAGACCTCCCGTGTACAAAGCTATGTTGACTATTTCTAATAAGTTCTTTCTTCTCCAATTATTGCCCCACCACTAACGTAGGGCTCATTGGCGTACAATTTGCGATGTACTTGACTCTTAACTACCCTCTGGGTAATTAGGGATGGGCAGTACATGTTGACCTAGCCAGCAACACCCACATCTCATGGCTTTGTGTCTGGCATCAAGGCAATACGTCAAAACTGTTTTGTTATCTCTGGCTGAGGGTGAAAAGGGGCAAAAAGACAAGGCAATGCAAGGCAGGGAGCATGCACTGAGATGTTGGCATCAGTGTCCAAAATGGACATCCTTTGGAGCATATGGTGAGATAATTCCACGTTGAGAATCCTTGACCTCTATCTTGTTTGACACATTTGGTAAGACAAAAAGCTGAATATTAATGAGATAAGTTGTGGACTTAATAAGGCATTTAACAAGGTGAATCTCCCTTTATTGAAAGCTCACTGCTGCCTAACACAAAACTTGCATGACCATTTGACAAATGCATAAAAGATATGTAAGCTGTTCCTGGTGTTGAGATGAGCTTCACTGGATATCCTGTATGCGCTGGTCACAAATCGTGCCATTGCCCACATCAATCAGCCCCCTTTAAGATTTGGCCCACTGATGTTAACCACAACCAGTGATTCTTGGCAGCAACAGTTAGCAAGCAGACTGCCATTAGATTTGGATGCTGCCTGAACTGCTGTGCTCTTCCAGCACCACTAATCCAGAATCTGGTTTCCAGCATCTGCAGTCATTGTTTTTACCTTGCCATTAGATTTATCTAATGGAACAAACTGCAGTGCACCATTGTAGAAAGAAGGGCACAGATGAAGTCTTATCAGAAGTATAACCAAAGAGTACTTACGACATCATCCAAGCTTCTAATTTGCCACAGGTCCCAAGAATCATTGACTGTACTCACACTTTGACTGCATGCTCTGCACGCAGACACTGAAAGATTCAAGAACAAGAAGTGCAACCACTTACAGCTTGTGTATATCCAAAGGAAGCATATCATACAGGTCTCTCCATGGGGTCCCTACAGATCCTTCCCTGTCATTAATCATGATGCCTTTGCTCTGCATCAGTCCTCAGTTCTCCTGTTTTCCACCCAGATCACTGGATGTCAGTCTGGCTGTTTGCGAACCAGACTAAACTGTGATTGCTAGCTCACAACAACCATTCGGAAGTACTACAATCAAAACAGAGCAAGCCACTCATATTAAAAAACAGAAGTTAAGCTGGCTGGACAGGTCTGGGTTTCCCTACAAAGCAAAAGGCAAGAGAAACGACAGGCAGCAATGCTACCAGTTGTCAGAGCTTTGTGTCAGCACATTATAAACAAACAGTTGAGCGGCACGGTGGCACAGTGGTTAGCACTGCTGCCTCACAGCGCCTGAGACCCGGGTTCAATTCCCGCCTCAGGCGACTGACTGTGTGGAGTTTGCACGTTCTCCCCGTGTCTGCGTGGGTTTCCTCCGGGTGCTCCGGTTTCCTCCCACAGTCCAAAAATGTGCAGGTCAGGTGAATTGGCCATGCTGAATTGCCCATAGTGTTAGGTAAGGGGTAAATGTAGATGTAGGGGTATGGGTGGGTTACGCTTCGGCGGGGCGGTGTGGACTTGTTGGGCCGAAGTTTCCACACTGTAAGTAATCTAATCTAATCTAAATCATCCCACCCACTAAGGCATTAAGAGACATTCCTTTAACCTAGTTCACAAAAGGCTTCACCTTCAACACCAATACAGTACAATAAATTGTTACAAGACAGCAAACTAACTGAAAATGTTTCATATCTCAATTCTTAACAGTTTAATAATATCAACCATGCACAAACCTTTAGTTTTCATCTCCTCTGCCGTTTGCATTTTCTGGCATTTCCACATTGGCAACTGCATGGAGAGTGTAAGACTGCGGAACCTCCACTGAAGGCACTCGAGATGGACATAGTATGTGACCATGGAGATTAAACTGCAGCGTTTTGGAAACAACTGGCTTAGCTGGCTCCAATACAGGTATGGGTTCAAAGGCTGGTGGAGGTACAAGTATGCTGGCAGTTTGAAAGAGAGCAGCATCTCACTCTCCTGTAACACCAGTTCCAAGAAACAGTGACAGAACACCACCTTAGGACTGCACTGGTGTGCACAAGAACAGACACCAGAAATAAGTTAACACACTCCCACCACACTCTTGATGTTTTAAATTCAGATGAGATGCTGAAACCAGGCTGACGACTGCCAATTAAAGGTTTCATTAACAATTCAGATGGTTCAAACACCAACTGCCCTGCTGCATATACCCCAGGTCCCATAGCAGATTGCATTATCCCAGTGCTCCTCTGGCATACCATTCCCAAGTTAGAGATGGACTCATCCACAGCATTTTACATTGTGCAGACTTTGTGATCTGCCAAATATGTCAGTGTTTTAATCCTATGCATCAGGGTCTGGATGCGTGCTTCGCCACTAACAAACTGCTGTCAGGCTGCATCAACCCTTTACATTTGCTTATGTATTTGCTCCAAACTTGTATTGGTAAATCACCCACTGAAGATCCCTCAAACTAATGCACTAGACTACGCAGATCGAAGTTTCGCAGCCGGTGCCTGCAAGGAAAGGGTGAAATACACTAATGAAGATTCTCCTTTGTTTCCTTTGCTCTAATCCGGTCTTCTAAATCTGCTGGATATGTAAAGCAAATATTGGTTCAGATTTAGTTGTTAGAGGCAGGATGTAAAGACAAATGAGGCTAACCCAAAGGAGCTCCATTTTGTTTTAAGAAGTCTGTATAGAAAGAAATTTACTTAAGTAAAAAAAAGGTGCCAATACAAAGTCAGGCAGGATATTAAACAGGCAACCATACTGATTCCATTGGTTTGCTCTACTGCCCCTAAATCTTTGTTACCTCTTCAGGCAAAGCTGACATCTCAGGTGAATTTTGTCGATGGGAAAATACTGAACTGACCTACTTTCTGATTTAATGAGTCTTGAAGGTAACTTGACCCTCTCTCCACTGCCTTGAAGTAAGTAAGGAGCAATTCTTCTCTGAATAAACAAAAAAAAACTGCAAATGCTGGAAATCAGAAACAAAAACAGAAATTGCTGGAAAAACTCAGCAGATCTGACAGTATCTGTAGAGAGAAAATAAAGTTGATATTTCAGGTCATCAACCCTTCTTCAGAACTGTTCTGAGTTTATGCAACAATTTCTGTTTTTGTGTTGATGAGAGTAATGTATTTGATGTAGTTTACATGGACTTTAACAAGGCTTTTGATAAAGTCCCTCATGGCAGACTAGTCAGGAAAGTCAGAGCACATGGGATCCAAAATTGGCTGAAAAGGAGGAAGTAGAGGGTGCTGGTGAAGAATTGTTCTGTGACTTGAAGTCTGTTACCATTGGAGCACTACAGGGCTGAGTGCTGGGGTCTTGGTGTTTGTGGTGCACAATAATGATTTGGACTTAAATGTAAGGAGTATGATTAAGAAGTTCACAGATTACACAAAAATTGAAAGGGTGATAAACAGTGAGGAGGACAGCCATACACTGCAAAAGTATATCAACAGATTAATTAGATTGGCATTGCAGTGGCAAACAGAATTCAACTCAGAAAAGTATGAGATAATGCACTTGGAGAGGGTGAACAAGTCAATGGAAGGACTCTGGAAAGTACTGAAGATCAGAGGGACCTAGGTGTGCATATCCACAGATCCTTGAAGTTAGCAGAGTAGTTTGATAAGGTTTTTAGAATGGCAAAAGGGATACTCACCTTTATTAGCCAAGGCACAAGATAAAAGAGTAAATAGGTTGTGCCAGAATTATATAAATCGCTGATAAGGCCATGTGCAAATTGCTGCACGCTATTCTGGTCATTAAATTACAAGGACGTGATCGCACTAGAAAATGTGAGGAGGAGACTTACCAGGATGCTGTCAGGGCTGGAGGGTCTGAGTGAGATATGAAGAAAGATTAGAAAGGCTGGATTTGTTTTCTACAAAGCAGCAAAGCTTGAGAGGAGATTAATATAGCTGTATAAGATTATGAGGAGCAAAGAGAGGATACACAGAAAAGCACTATTTCCACAGTAGAGGAGTCAATATCAAGGGGAACAAATTTAAGGTAAATGGTAGAAGGTTAACAAATTTAAGGTAAATGGTAGAAGGTTAAAAGAAGAATGTGCTTCATTCAAAGGGTAATGGGAGTGTGGAATTCAATACCTGAAAAGTATGTGCGTGGGGAGGGATTTGAATCAGAAACTCTTGCAATATGTAAGCAGTGTTTAGACAATCACATGCATTGTCACAGCCTCCAGGGTTATTGGACAAAAATTGGAAAATGAAAACAAAGTGTAATCAGATCTTTCTTGACTGCCATGGACACAATGGACCAAATGTTGTTCTTCTGTGCTGCAAACCTGTACGGGTCTCTGAGGCCAATAACAACACTGTGATACTGTAATTATAAGTGGTTCATTTTTCTGTCTGCTTTTAAGATCCTTCTTCAAAACAATCTCTTTGAGAAAACCTTTAGTCACATCCAAAGTAGTAACTCCTTCTTTGGCTGAGTGTAATTTTAAAAAAAATCTGACTGTATTTCTATTAAAACATAAAGTTATATAGTATGGAAACAGACCCTTTGGTCCAACCTGTCCATGCTGATCAGACATCCTCATCTGACCTAGTCCCATTTTCCAGCATTTGGCCCATATCCCTCTAAATGCTTCCTATTAATTTATCTATCCAGATGTCTTTTAAATGTTGCAGTTGTACTCGCCTCCACTACTTCTGGGGCAGCTCATTCCAAATACACACCACCCTCTGACTACCTCTCAGGTCCTTTTTAAATCTTTCCACTCTCACCTTAAACGTTTCTCCTCTAGTTTTGGATTCCCCATCCTCGGAAAAAGATTTTGGCAATTCACCCTATCCATGCCCCTCATGTTTGCACAACCCTCTAAAGTTATCCATCAACCTTCAACACTCCAAAGAAATAAAAACCCAGCCTACTCAGCTTCTTCCTGTAACTCAAACCCTCTAGTCCTAGGAACATCCTTGTAAATCATTTCTGAACCCTCTCAAATTTAACAACATCCTTCCTATAGAAGGATGACCAGAATTATATGCAGTATCCTAAAAGTGGCCTCACCATTGTCCTGTATAGCTGCAATATGACATTCCGTGTCCTGTATTCAATGTTCTGACCAAGCACGCCAAACGCCTTCTTCACCATGCTGTTTACCTGCATCTTTGGATGTTTTTAAATGGTGAATGTGCCAGATGCAAGTTGTTGCTATAAATCAAATCATTTGCATTCAGAGCAGAATTGAAATGAAAATATGAGTATAAATAGCCATCTTTAAAAACCAACATGCATTTTTCCTTCATTTAATTATTCTCAAATGTATTGTATCTGGCATGCAATGCAAAAGGTTGACTTCCTTGGTTTTGGATAATCAACAGTGGATCTCTAACAATGAAGAATGGAACTTAAAACTGTAACCCTGATTCTCCAATTCACAATCCATACAAGCACTAGGGATGCTGATTCCTTGAATCATAAGTATATAGTAAGAAGCAAATCATTTCCCATTTATTCTGATAGTTAGATTTTACAAGCATATCTATCTGATTGCCAAATTTTAGTACAAATAATGGAAGAGTTACTATTTTATGTAAACATATTCACATCAGAGAGTATATGAAGATGCTGATTAAATCTGTCACCCATCACCATTCTTACTGAAACTCAGTGGTGAGATCTAATTTTAGTGAGAATAGGTCACAATAACCACAGTAGTATACCACAAAGCAGGAAATGCATCATCAATGCAAAAGTAAAACAACTTTCAGTCAAAATTAAATCTCTATCTTTTCCATTCAAAATATAGAACATGAAATTTAATGCTATGCTACCAGAATGAAATGCAATTCAGGGTTAACACCACAAATAATTAAACAACAAAGCCAGCAGGGTGAATTTCCTTATTATTTCATGGATACATAATGCTGCTGGAGTTGCTTAGAGTGATGAAAACTCAAATGAAAATGATTTCTGCCATCTGTGCATCATGAAATCATTTTTGTCCAAGTGTATTCACAATGTTTTAGACATGTTCCATGATCCATTCCTCCTGCCCCTGCTGGGCCCAGTTGCATAGATATAGACAATAGACAATAGGTGCAGGAGGGGGAGTAGGCCATTCTGCCCTTTGAGCCAGCACCACCATTCATTATATTCATGGTTGATCATCCTCAATAGATATGTCGCATTAATCATGACAGTATACTGTTTAATCTAGACCCAAAGAAAGAGCTACCTAACTTCCCTCTGGCTCTGATCAAGGTTGAGTTGAGGAGCTGTACTTTGTCACAAAGCTAGACCCTTTTTTTGCAAAAAGCTGTTCCTTGGCTCAAGGATACTCTGTCCTTGATTTTTTCAGAAGGGCAATAAACCAGGCCGGGCTCTGATCAGTCTGGTTTGGTACAGAGATTAAAGAGTATTGAGAGGCCTTTTTGTTTATATGTAAACACATGAGACTTCAGGCCAAATCGGTCATGTTTTAGAAGTGACCTGTATAATGAAAGGGAAGTGGCCAGCTCTTTAGCTGAGCTCAGCAGTTTAATTCAGTCCAGAACTGGTTGGGAGTTCAACAGTGAGCTGTGTGGAAACAAACTCTCTCTCTTTCTCGCTCTCTCTCTCGTCAACCTGTAAGCATGTGTTCCATTTGTACTTGTTTTTAAGGGGGTTTGCTTATTGGGACTGTTGTGTACATTCGGAAAAGCATAATTAAGTCTAGTTTGGATAGACTGAGTTCTGTAGGGGCTCTTTATTCTGTTCTTCGTGTTTCATTGTGTAATTTTGTGAATAAATTTTTGTCTGTTTTAAAATCTAGTAGTCAACCTAGCTAACTTACTCCGGATAATTTGCACTGTACACTTACCGAAACAAATTGTGTCTAGACTGTCTGCTTAAGAATGTTTTGAGTGGCCTGGCCTAATCCATAACAACTTCCCAGACTCAAGCTGGACACACAATCCATGAATGGCAAAAGTGAGGAATGCAGATGCTGAAGATTAGATTCAAGGGTGTGGTGCTGGAAAAGCACAGCAAGTCAGACAGTATCTGAGGTGCAGGAGAGACGTTCTGGGGGAAAAGCTCTTCATCAGGAATTATTCCTGATGAAGGGCTTTTCCTGAAACGTCGACTCTCCTCTCCTGCTCCTCGGATGCTGCCTGACCTGCTGTGCTTTTCCAACACCACACCCTTGACACAATCCATGAATGATCACACACTCTATTTTTACCATTTCACATTTGTGCCAGATTTGCAGTACAACTCATATTCCGGTGAGGAATGTGGGTCAGTTGGAAGAATAGATCTTAGTTCTTCAATGCTGTATCCCGCTCCAAACAGTGTTTCTGAGAGACCTCTAAACTTCATATTTTAATGCTCCCTCATCCTTACCATGCTATTTCAGTCCCCCACATAAATATCATGCCACCTCAATGTTCCAGATTAGCCATTCCCCCTTTATGCATCCTCCATACAAACCAATCAATATGCACAATGTACAGTCCTCAGCTCCATGCAGCACCAACAGAAAATATTTCAATTCCTTTGGTTAAACAAAAAAACTCTCATCGTCTAATAAAAGCCTTCATATAATTGCTGAGGAAAAATCTGCATCCTTCCATATTAAAAAAAATTTAATACATGTACAGCCATCAGCTTTTGTCAATAAAGCAAAAACGTCAAAGGAACTGTGTTAATGCATCTTGAAATTATCAAGCATTCTCTAATGACTGGAACTTACATTGCCAAGTTTCAACCCAGCCAAGTATATGATGGTGGCCACAATTTATCCAAGCAATAGATTGCTCTCTAAGAAGGAAACAACAGCAGGTGCTCATTTCAGTTTCAAAGCAGAGTCCCTGTCAATTAAGGAAGCAGGTGGCTAGATTTTTTCCAAATGTAGGTTTCCTAACTATCCCCCATCTAAGTGTAAACCCCATCATTTTGAATATCATTCAGAGCCATACAAATGGCAACAGAAGAGGTGGGAGCATGTGGCCACAGGACATTTTGCAATACTTTTGACTGGATTACGGTACCCTCTCTTTTAGGAATGGACTAAATGTGTGCAGCTGCAACAATATTCAAGGAGTTCAAAAGTATCTAGGACCAAACCGGTTTACCCAATTTGCAAGATTATCACCTGATTCATTCATTATTCACTGAATCACTTCAACAATGTTACTTGATCTAATGAAAGAGCACATTTCTGTGATCTCTTCCTCCAAGATGTTGAAGTACCTGTGCTGGACCGAGGTGGACAAAGTCAGAAGTTACATGACACCAAGTTATAGTCAAACAGGTTTGTTTGAAATCATAAGCTTTTGGAGCACTGCAAAATGTGGCAACAGCCTCCCAGCCTCATGGCTCTGTCGTGATAACCTCCCAGCCTGGTTAATGTTGTGCCTTTATTTAAGAATGGCTGTAACAAGAAGCCTGGGAACTATAGACTAGTGAGTCTGACATCAGTGGTGGGTTAAGTTGTTTTTGGGGAATCTGAGAAATAGGATTTACATGTACTTGGACAGGCAAGGACTGATTAGGGATAGCATAGCTTTGTGCGTGGGAAATGGTGTCTCATAAACTTGATTGAGCTTTTTCAGGAGGCAACCAAAGCAATTGCTGAGGGCAGAGTGGTAGACGTTATCTATGTTGACTTTTGTATTGCCTTTGACAAGGTTTCACGCGGTACACTAATGAGTAAAGTTAGATCATTGGGATGCAGGGAGAGATTGCCAATTAGACAGCAGCAGAGAAGGAGCTTCAGCTGGAGCTCATCCACTCCATCCACTCCTCTTCTTTCTCTTCTCTTTTTCTTCTTCGTGGTGCTTTTTTGCCTTTTTCTCCTTTTTCCTTCACTGCGATTCCCAGCCTCCAATGATGATCTCTGGCATGGAGCAACGTTCCCTGGTCTCTGATGACTATTCTTGCCGATGACACCCAGCCTGGTGCAGAAGTCTGTTAAGCGTGGTGTGGCATCTTCCTGGCCTGGTGCAGCCACCACCTCCCATAGGGGGTCTCGGTGTGGTGACCTCTCAGCATGGTGAAGTGGTCTCCGAGCATGGTGTGACAACTTCCCAGCCTCCTGGCTTTTGCGTGATGACCTACCAGCCTGGTGCAGTGGCCTCCTCCCGGCATCCTGGCAACTTTCGGGCCTCCTGTAGCGGCCTCCTGACGTGGCAGTGTAAAGTCAATGCCAAGGCCTTGGTGTGGAATTGAATCTACGTGCCAGTGTGATCTGCTGTACTGAACTCTTTTCTGTAATGCTGGACATTTTATTCCTGTACTGTCTAAAATCTTCTAACTAAAGAAGCTGTGCCAAGGTACTTTAGTTTCGAAGACAGCACTGTAATTAGCGATGTATAAGCCTTTCACTATATTCATTGAGTATACGTGACAATAAAGGCTATTCTATTCTATTCCAGATACAAAACTGACTTCACAGCAGAAGACAGAGGACTGGAGGCCTGTGACCAGCAGTGTTCCGCAGGATGCTGGGTCCACTGTTGTTTGTCATTTATATGGACGAGAATTTAGGAGGCATGGTTAGCAAGTTTGTGGATCACACCAAAACTGGTGGTATAGTCATCAGTGAAGAAGAAGTTTACAAAGGGATCTTGATCTCTTGGGCCAATGGGCAGAGGATTAACAGGTGGACTTTAATTTGGATAAATGAGAGGTATTGCATTTTGGCAAAATAAACAAGGGCAGGATTTATACAGTTAATGATAGGGCCCTGGGTAGTGCTGTTGAACAGAGACCTAGTGGTCCAGGTGCATAGTACTTTTAAAGTGGCATGACAGGTAGACAGGTGATAAAGAAGGTGTTCAGCACACTTGCCTTCACTGTCCAGATCATACGACATAGGAGCAGAAATTAGGTCATTCATCCCATCGAGGCTGCTCCACCATTTAATCATGGCTGATAAGTTTCTCAACCCCATGCTCCCACTTTCTCCCCATAACCCTTGATGCTCAAGAACCTATCTATCTCAGTCTTAAATATACTCAATGACCTGGCCTCCACAGCATTCTGTGGCAACGAATTCGATAGATTCACCACTCTGTGGATAAAGAAGGTTCTCCTTATCTCCATTCTAAAAGGTCCTAGTCTCTCCTGTGAATGGAAATATCTTCCCCTCTTTACTCTGTCCATGCCTTTCAATGTTCTGAATGTTTCAATTCAATTCCCTCTCATCCTTCTAAACTCCATTGAATGTTCCTCATCTTTTAAGCTTTTCATTCCTGGGACCATTCTTGTGAATCTCCTCTGAACACGCTCCAGGGCCAGGACATCCTTCCTGAGACAGAGGAGTATAGTAGTTGGAACATCATATAGAGGTTGTACAGGATGTTGGTGTGGCCATTTTTGGGATATGGTCTACAGTTCTGGTCACCCTGCTATAGGAAGGATATTATTAAATTGAAGGGGATTCAGAAAAGATTTATGAAGATGTTGCCAGAACTGGAGGGTGTGAGTTGTAAGGAAAAGCTGGGTAGGCCAGTATTTTTTTCACTGCAGCATAGGAGGTTGAGGGGTGACCTTACAAAGGTTTATAAAATCATGAGGGGCACTGATAACATGAATAGCAAAATCTTTTCCCTAGGGCGAGGGAGTTCAAAACTAGGGACTATATTTTTAAAGAAAAAGGATTTAAAGGGGACCCAAAAGGCAACGTTTTCATAGGAGGGTGGGTCGTATGTGGAATAAATTGCCAGAGAAAGTAATAGGTGCAGGTACAGTTACAACATTTAAAAGACATTTGGATAGGACTGAAAGATCTGTTTCTGTGCTATATGACTCTATGACCTCTCAGCCTTTATAATTTGTTTCTTTTCCATAATTCTTCTCTTTATTTTATCCTGAAATTTATCACCTTATTTTTACTTTTTCACAAGTAGCATGACAACTGAAAAGAGTGATACACAACAAGTCGAATGCTCTTGTCATGCAGACATGCCTGCCAATTGAAAAGCCTGCAAGAGACCAGTGCT
Source organism: Chiloscyllium punctatum (assembly GCF_047496795.1). Classification (NCBI taxonomy): domain Eukaryota; kingdom Metazoa; phylum Chordata; class Chondrichthyes; order Orectolobiformes; family Hemiscylliidae; genus Chiloscyllium; species Chiloscyllium punctatum. The sequence goes on along the minus strand of NC_092775.1, from coordinate 47,919,464 downwards.
GCTCCTTGTAGAGAAGGCCCGCTGAATCACCTGCCCAAATAGACAATGGTGAGGTCACCAGTTGGCCTTTGTCTGGATTGGAGACCGAGGGGGCAGAAGGTCCTGTTCACAAGTGCTGCTAGCTAATCAAAGGGCAACATCATCGAGGTAACCTTAGCTGCTGGTGGAGGTGCACTTCCAAATTCCAGGAGCCCAGGACAACGGTAAGTGAGGTGAGAGTCATGATTCTCAGGTTGTGGAATCTTAGGAAAAAAGGTGCAGGGTTGTCAAAAATAATAGCAGGGAATAGATTGCAGTGGGTAACTTTGAAACAACCTCCAGACCCTCAATTAGGCACTGATTAACTTTAATGACAGGTGTCAAATTGTTGTAGTTGTTGTGACTTCTGTATGGCTTGCCACGACAGGCCTGCCTGTACCTGTCTTAAACCCTGATGTGGAGGTGACGGTGTTGGATGAGGTGGACAAAGTCAGAAGTCATACAGCTCTAGGTTATAGTCCAACAGCTTTATTTGAAATCACCGCTTGAAATCTGGTGAAGTCGTGACTTGATGAAGGAGCAGCCTTCATCACAAGAAAGCTTGTGATTTCAAATAAACATGTTTGTCTGGAATCTAGTGTAATGTGACTTCTGACTGGGTTAAACCCTGTAGCAATTGGCTTGTGTCCTGTAGTGGTCCATCACTAGCTACTTAAGGCCCTAATTGGTGACAGGCCCGCCAGAACATAGTTCTGACAAATGCAGGAAGGTTTGGGTATGTAGCCACTCCACCTAATCAGATTCCTTTATCACTCCCAGGCTTGCCACATCTGGGTGCAGAAGATTCTGTCAAAGAATAGAACATCGAAACAACAGATGTCCATGAATGGATCTGATGGTATTTCTTTGACATTTCATAAATGTCAAGTTAAACTAATGGCAGAAGGTAGATGGTTTGATTATCTTCGGATTTTCACTGTATTCACAAAAGACAAACCCTTGTCTCTATTGGAGGCTACCTCTAGCTGAAAGAAAGTAATTACTGCTTGAGAAACTGGATCCAAAAGCCTGAATTGTATTCTTGATTTTAATTTCAATTATTTGGCAAGCAAACACCAAAAGATATTATAAATTGCATACAAGCACAACATAATTAAAAGATTTATTATTTTGTGAACATTAACAGTTAAAGGATAGTCATAGCAATCCAACTTAGAAGTGTTGTCAGATAAATACTGCGAACTTGCATTCACTTGCAGCATTATACCACATCATGAATGGACATTGTAATATAAGCCCAGCATTAATTTTAATTTGGTATCTCTCTATCTATCCTCAGTGAGTAGCAACAGCACCTTTTTAGAAAATTTATTTGGAAAATCTGAAAACGCTCAAGTCAATTTGATAAGGGAAGCAACTCGAACAGAAAATGAAACCTGCATCAACAATGAAGGTGATTCAGTATTCACTAGTACACAGATGGCAAAACAAACTACGTCCTCTCTTGGCATTTTACGGATTTGTTTGTTATGCCTCTTCATAAAAGGTATCCCTGGAAGAGGTTTATAACAATTCGCTTGTATTTAATCATGCATGATATGAAATTTTAGAAATAATTTACACTCCATGATAACTGTTTACTTTAGATCCTGGTTTTCACAAACACATATCAAATTTACCTGGAAAACTCTGGAAGTACATGTGCTAATTAAAAAAATACTTGTTTTGCATTGCATATCTACTGCACAATGTGCTACCAAACATCCTCTTCACACTTCACAATTGCATTCTGAGAGACTGGATGAGCTAAGGTTGTTTTCTTTGGAGAAAGTGAGGTCTGCAGGTGCTGGAGATCAGAGTCAAGAGTGTGTTGCTGGAAAGGCACAGCAGGTGAGGCAGCATCCGAAGAGCAGGAGAATCGACGTTTTGGGCTAGAACCATTCATCAGGAATTCTTGATGAAGGGCTGAGGCCCAATATGTCGATTCTCCTGCTCTTCGGCTGCTGCCTGACCTGCTGTGCTTTTCCAACAATACACTCTCATTTTCTTTGGAGCAGAGAAAGCGGACTGAGGACCTGACTGAAGTGTATAAAATTGTGAGGGACACATACAAAGTGGATAGGAAGCAGCTGTTCCCCTTTGTTGAAGGGTCAGGAAGAAGAGAATATAATTTTAATGTGGAAAGCAAGTGGTTTTGAGAGAAAACCTTCTTCTGAGGAAAATTGTTTTCACCCAGGTAGTGGTTGAGAGTCTGGAATGCATTGCCTGAGAGGGCAGTTGATTGGGGTAACCTTAGTAATCATAAAGTTATTGGATGACTTGAAATGCCATAACATGCAAGGCTTCAGACCCAGCTTTGGAAAGTGGGACCTGTGTAAATTTGGTGTAGTTTTGGAGTACAGACTCAATGGACTGAAGGGTCTGTTCAATACTTTATCAATTAAGTAATGTCCTTTAATCAAGTACTTGAGTCTTGAGAAACAGGTTCTGGGGAATTTCATTTTTTAAAGTCAGGCAGGAAGGCAAGAATCAGAACTTCTATGAATGACAAATTCTTCCCTTGTATGAAATGTAATTTCTATGTAGTCATAGCGGTAGGTGTTCCTTTACCCCGAAGTGAAAACAAACTGAATTTATTCTGGGTGCTTCCTCGTAGAACCGAATGAGGTATTGCTGGGCTTACAAATGATTAATTGTTAACCTATGTTCTCCAGCAATTCAGGAGCTCCAAGATAAATGACAAAACCAGTATCAGCATGGATTAGGCACTGTTTTAACTTTGAAGCAGAAAGTACTAAACATAATAAAAATGGCACTACATATTTTGAAAATAATCTGCATTTTATGCAATACCATCTCTAGTCCCAAATATGCATCATCATCTAAATGTACCTTTAAGAAGCAGTTTCTCTTTGAATGGTTCAATTTTAGTTGCAGGTTTCATTCTGCATGGAAATAATCCAAAAGTAATTGCTGTCCTTATAACTAATTATCAATATCATATCTATTTTGAGGACAAATTAACTCAATAATTAATAATAGAAATTATTTAACAAAAAAGTATTGTTTCAATGGACATACATTACACACAGTTTATGTACATACCAATGAACTGTTCATGTCCTTTTTTGGTTTCATATTATTATCTTCTTTCTTTTTTTTGTGGCGAAAGGAAATTCCTGCCTGGAAAATTATACGTGGTGCTGGCCTTTGTCTGAGACTGCTTTCCCAACCTGATACTCCTCGTCGTTTTGCCTATGGGCAACATACAGCTATTAAAACACAGGTTTCAAGTGGGCTCTGGTTAGCTTCTTTGCGCTAAATAAGGGCAACCATGTATCTCAGTGCCCAAAATGGAAAATAAAACAAAAAACATGGAACAGGACTGTAGTAGAGATTATTTTTCTGTTATTAAGTAAGATGAAGGGCCAAGATGTATTGTGCAGAATATCATCGAGATTCAAAAGACAAGGTAATTTTGAATAGACAGCAGATGATAGCAAATTTGTGTTTCAAATTGCAGGAAGAAGAAAAGACCCACGAAAGCAAGGAGTTCCACAGTTAAAGTAAAAGCAAAGAACTGCAGATGCTTGATATCTGAAATAAAAACAGAATGTGTTGGAGAACGTCAGGTCTGGCAACATCCATGGTCAAAGAAACAGACTCATTGTGAGTTCAATATGACCTTAAGATGGAACTGTCCCAAAGAAGAGTCATAGTGGACTCAAAATGTAACTCTGCTTATTTCTCCACAGTTGCAGCTAGACCTGCTGAGCTTCTCCAGCATTCTCTGCTTTTATTACCATTGTTAAAATATATTGGGAAAGAATGTGATATAGTCAGAGACTTACTCAGAGAAATATATCTTGATACTAATGTTATGTTTTTCAAGCAGCAGGAAATGCTAGACGACGGCACATTTGCAGCTTGGAAGAAAGAGAACTTCACAGAAGCATAGACCATATTATAATCAATAAAATAGAGGTAAGTGAGTTTGTGATTAGACACTGGTTAGAGCTGCAGCAGAGAGAACGACCACCTATCGGGCATTCAGAATTTCCTGCTATCACAATTATGTGAGACAGGTGTTGGAAGAGCTTCCCAAAATACAGGAACAATAATCAAGTCTGAGATCAATTTGCATTTCACAGTAAATTAAGAAAGATTGAGAGGAAAAAAATTCAATAAGAGAAAACCATTGTTCCTGTAGGTAACTGCAGCAATCAGAAAGAGGAGAATTATTTTTGAAGTGAAAAGAGACATTGAGGCCAAGAATATCACCAGGCACAGAAGAAGCAAAGGTGAAAGCATCAAAGGTATGAGGAAGGAGCTGTAGGTTAGATGTACAAGAGCCATTAATATATCAGACATGTGAAGTCAAATCCATTTAGTGTGCCATAATATAACATCCGTTTGCCATTAAGATAGTGTTTTAAATGAACCAGCATTATTACTAACATACAATTGCTTAAGACATAAAGTTATGTTGCATAAAATTAAAACATTGCACTGTACAGGAAATATTAAATTGCTTAATGGCAAGGGCCTTTTAATAGTAAGTATATTCTCCTCAACTCAAAAGACCCACTGCTTCCACCTCTTTAATATCATCCATCTCATGCATTTGTCATATTATCTGCTGCCAAAACTATCATCCACCTCCAAACCAAAAATCAAATTGCTTTCTGTCCTTTATTTTCCATATAATTTAGCCAATTTAAAATTAAAGGCGCTGGACCCAACTCATGCTAAGTCCTCTTCAAATAATAATGCTGTGTTCACTGGATTACATCTGTTGTCAGTTACATCAATACCCCCAATTTAAATGCTTCACCTTTGTTTAAGTCATCCCACAGCCACATTCCTCCCCATTTTTCTAACATACTCAACCCCTACAATTTTCCAAAAACTTGGCATTCTTCTGAACTTTGGCCTTTTATGACTTGAATATGGTCAATCACAGCTTGAAGGAAAAAGCCACCAGATAGCTGGTGTCTGTGGGAATGTAATATTTTGACAAAGAAAGCTTTTATGATTTGTTCAGTTCAGATATGGACTGCAAAGACACTATTGCAATAAATGGCACTTTTCACCACCTGGAAATAACCTGAGGAAAGATTGCTACAGGCAATGCATTGTAATTATTGTAGGAGAATGCACACATTTATGATGACTTCCTAATGAAGAACAACCTCTTGCTCCTCAAAAAAAACTGAACTCGAGGTCTGTCGATTTCACAAACAGTCTTTGCAAAACTTTCCTGAACTCCCAAGTTTCCAACCATCTACTTCTTTTGTCACTCTTCTTCCTCCAAACAGACAGACTGGTACAATGTCCCGTAACTTGAGAGCTGAATTTTCTGACTGTTTAGAATCCAATACAATTTAAAACTTTACAAATTCCAAAAGCCAAATATGAAAAATCCAACAAAGTAAACTGCAGATTGTTTACAAATCTGGTTGTTTGTTGATGAGTGTCCACCTAAATAATTCTTTGTGCCTATAAGGCTAGGTGGGTCCATCGCTTCATCCAATTTCTGCTTTTTCCAGTGCAAGTGACATTAAGGTCTTATTTTATATTTGTTGATGGGATGGAGGCATAGCTGCCAGTTGCCAGTTGTACTTCCTTAATTGCCCTCAAGAACAATTAGGAATTAATCATGTTGCTGTGTGTGATGTCACATGTAGATTGAACCAGGTGAAAATGATTGATTTCCGTTCCTAAGGCATGAGCAGGGGCCCTCTTGTAGTACAATGGTAATGTCCCTACCGTAGACCAGAAGGCCCAGGTTCAAATCCCATCTGCTCCAGAGGTGTGTAATATTATCTCTGGGAAGGTTGATTAGAAAAAATAAGTTAATTATAAAAAATGGACATGGCAAACCAGATAGGTTTTTACAGTAGTTAATGAAAATTTTAACTACACCGCAACTGAGACAAGCTTTCAAGTACAGATTTAATTAATTGAATTTAAACTCCACAAGTTACATGGTGAAATCTGAACTAAAGTCCCCAAGACTAAGTCAATTATAGAGAACCATTAATTGTGCCGCATGACAATGTGAAATGATTATTCTCACACGTACTGGTCAAACTAGATGGACCAGAAATCTGAATTATTGAAAATAGATCTCTCAACTGCAAGGAGTAAACTTTTAACAGACTTAAGTTGGACGAAGCAACACACTAGAGGGTGTAGGTTTAGGGTGACAGGGGAAAGATATAAAAGGGGCCTAAGGGGCAACCTTTTCATGCACAGGGTGGTGCGCATGTATGGAATGAACTGCCAGAGGAATTGGAGGAGGCTGGTACAATTGCAGCATTTAAAAGTCATCTGGATGGGTATAGGAAAAGGAAGGTTTTAGAGTGACATGGACCAAGTACTGGAAAGTGGGACTAGATTAGGTTAAGATATCTGGTGTACATCTCTATGACTATGCACTGCCTGAATCTTGATACAAAAGCAAATTATTGCAGATGTTGAAGATCTGAAATAAAACAAAGTGCTAAAGTAACTCATTATATCTGACTGCATCCATGGAAGCAGAAACATTGTTAAGGTTTCAGCCGAATACAAAAGCATAAATAAACCTCTGGATTACTAGTCCAGTGATCTAACCACAATGCAAATGTCTCACTATTGACATCTAAGAAACCTTCTCCCTGAAATTCAGCAACTCTTCATATTCATGCCATCCCACCCAATGCTGCATAATACCAATAAGTGTCTGAGACCTACAGATATGAGCATTCAGAAATCACCATCTATAAGCAATTCACAGTCTCACATGAGGAACAACATTCTTTCAACATCTTTGTTCTGGTCACAAGTCTATTGTACAGCCTCACAGAGGCTGTTCTAACTCTGCGATACCCAAGGAAAAGTAATTATCACCTAAGTGAGAAACAAATTGAGCATTTATTTTGACAATAAGTTAATCACCATTGTTGTAGTTGGAATTTTCCTTTGCATTATGACTGGGTCACAGCTCCCCATTCCTTTTGGTCACATCCAACAACTATCTTTTTACTTTTTCCTTTTTAACACATCGCTATCATAGTTCAATTAAACTTAGTTAACCAGATCCAAAATGAAGGAAATCTATTCCTAAATTTCCTCACATGAAAGAGAATGAAGTTTTGGATATACGTTTGCTCGCTGAGCTGGAAGGTTCATTTTCAGACGTTTCATCACCATACTAGGTAACATCATCAGTGAGCCTCCAGTAAAGCACTGATGTTATGGCCCGCTTCCTATTTATGTTTCAGTTTCCCTGGATTGGTGATGCCATTTCCTGTTCTTTTTTCTCAGGGAGTGGTAAATGGGTCCAAGTCGATGTTGATAGAGTTCCAGTTGGAATGCCATGCTTCTAGGAATTCTCATGTGTGTCTCTGTTTGGCTTGTCCTAGGATGGATGTGTTGTCCCAGTCGAATTGGTGTCCTTCCTCAACTGTGTGTGTGGATACTAATGAGAGTGGGTCATGTCTTTTTGTGGCTAGTTGATGTTCATGTATCCTGGTGGCTAGTTTTCTGCCTTTTTGTCCAGTATGGTGTTTGTTACGGTTTTTGCAAGGTATTTCGTAAATTACATTCATTTTGCTTGTTGTCTGTAGAGGGTCTTTCAAGTTCATTCGCTGCTGTTTTAGTGTGTTGGTGGGTTTGTGGGCTACCATGATGCCAAGGGGTCTGAGTAGTCTGGCAGTCATTTCTGAGATGTCTTTGATATAGGGGAGAGTGGCTAGGCTTTCTGGATGCGTTTTGTCTGCTTGTTTGGGTTTGTTGCTGAGAAATCGGTGGACTGTGTTCATTGGGTACTTGTTCTTGTTGTATACATTATATAGGTAATTTTCCTCTGCTCTTCATAGTTCCTCTGTGCTGAAGTGTGTGGTGGCTCGCTAAGATTGGAGTTTTATTGCCCAAAAAGGCAGTGATGCATTCATTTACAAAGAAGGTGAGGGAGCAAACAGGAAGATAAAGGCACTTGCAGTTTACATTTATTTTTAAGAGTCTTTGAGTTGAAAGAGTAAATTCCGAATCCTAACTTCTGAGCTACTGTCCTGCTCCTCAAGGGCGGCAAAGTTATGGATATGCTTGACTTCTCAGTCAATGAAAATTCTTCCATGTTGATTTTTAATTAGTATTGATTTGTTGAGATCGAGATTGAGAAGTATAGGAGAGCTTTGCATATCTGTGCTGTATTCAATCCATGTTCTTTTCTCTCTTTGTTGGTCCAAGCAAGCTACTTATTTTATCCTTATGTAGCTTCATTTTTTTCTCCAAATTGTTACCTGCCGAATGTACAATCTCCAAATAAAGCTCCCCAAGCTTCAGTGTTTCGTGATTAAAATGGCAACCAGTTTTATATATTCAATGTGGGATGCCTGGGCTATAATTAGGTTATGCAAGCAGCCATTTCAGGTCAGCAGTGTACTTTTTTTAAAAAAACACATTTCAGTCCATGACAGACTAAGATATTAAAGTCAAATGGTGAAAGTTGAATATTGGCAGTATATTTTCACTATGATTGGTAACAGATTTAAAAGCTACATCAGAATCTGCATTTTCAGAATGACATTGATATAGACATTCCAGAAATGATCTGAATGTCCTTCTATGTAAGGCAAGGGCAGGAGGAAGAACACATAAGAACTATCGTACGGTGAGTCTTGTCCTTCAGATGCTGAAGAAGAGTCATACTGGACACAAAATGTTAACTCTGTTCCTCTTTCTACAGATGCTGCCAGACTTGCTGAGCTTTCTAGTATTCAGTGTTTATTTCAGCCTTCCAGCATTCACAGTATTTTGTTTTTATTATATTCTGACTGCAAAATACAGATGTTATATCCCACCCTCAGCTGTTTGCTTTCCACGTCTTTCATTTCCTAATGATGATTGTGTTGCTGCTGCTCTACTTCCTCAAATGCAGATTTCTTCACACATGCAGCAGACCACAATAATGAATGGGAATATTAAGTCATAATGAAGGAATCCAGACACGCTGCTTTTGTTTGAACTACTGTGTGCTTTAAAAGGACTGTGATTGTACCCAGATCAATTATATTTGAATATATTCCTGCTATTTTTTTCCAAATCTTCCAGCATCTGCAGCTTTTTGTTATGATTATATTTGTGCTGTTTGAGCATTGTTGTGCTGTTATCCTAGTGCGCAATTATATCAGTCTGCTTTACTCAAGCAACAATCCTGTTACATTCTCTACAGACTCAAACAGAATGAAGTATAAAAGCATTTTGGTAGTTCCCAAGGAACCTTGAACAAATCTGTATGATTCTATTCCTGTAATAGACAACTGAAAGTGCAGTGATAGAATGGTATCGTTTTCTATTACTGATTGCTGAGGTCATATGTGTACAATCAATCATGTGCTGCCCATGAAGAAAGCCTGCAAAACCACAAATTCTCACTCCTATTGACTGATAACATCAGTGGAAAGGTGATGTATATCTTGACCCTGGCAAAGGGAGCATCAATTATTTGTTTAATGCTGCTGCCAACTCAAATTTGCAGCTATGTTCTCTGCCGGAGTAAGAAAAGATTCGGTGCCATTAGCAGCAGCCTCCACGGAAAACAGCAATTTTCCCTTCAGCGAACAACGATAACGGGATCCAAATGCCTCTGGATGTCAGTGTAATTTTCAAAGGGAAGGGGTAGGGGAGGGAGCCAGCAGCCCATGCTCCTCCAATTAACTAACTGTTAAGCTCATTGCGGAGTTAATTAACATTCTTTTGTGCAGCTGTTTTAGGTTTTCAATCTGAAGGTATAAGGAGCAAAAATGGGTGATTTGGTTTTGGGAAAAAAACACTAGTTCAGTTGTGTGTAAGAGCATTTCTGGAAATAAAAACAGGGGAGGAGCTCTGGTGGTGCAATGGCACCTTCCCTGCCTCTGGGTCAGAAAATCTGGGTCCAAATCCGACCTGCGATTAGATATTTTCTAATCCACATGTTCAGAGATGCTATAACACACCTTTACAGCAAAAGGGACTTTAAATGAAACGTCCTGGTCCAGAGGTAGGGACATTATCATTGTTCTATAAGAGACTCTGCTCCTGTGGTATGCAACAATATCATTGAACAGGTGGATTAAAAAGTATCTATAAGGTTAATTAAATGGCTGGGATGTGTGAGGTGGCAAGTATCATCAACATAGCAGGGAACTAAGTGCCCTAATGGATGTACTGGTCAACAAATATAAGAAAGATTTAAATTCAACTTCTCAAACAATGTAACAGAGCTGCCATCAGTGATGTTGAGTGGGTTCCATTTATAAACTGTGAGTGGTTGCAGAATTAGGGACAGGAAGTCCTGGAGCACGATAGAAATTGACAGCTGAAGGAATTGACCTGGGAGCATGCTGCTTTGACATTGGATAGACTGATGATCAGTAACTGTCTTCTGCTAGTCAGGCGGAAGCCAGCTGATCATAGTGAGTGGCTTTCAGGAGAAGGTAGTGCTTCCCAAGCCATTGGCTGCATGGCCCAAGAGTCCCTGTCAATAGCACTGTGCCATCCTGTAGATAACTGTACCTATCCAAACAAGTGGTCTTGGATATTTGTGTTCAGGTCCACAACAATGCAAGACTTTATGGTCTGCATGGTCATCTACTTATGTACATCAAGGTCATTATCACCCCAAACTTTTCATATCCAGGTTTTTCAACATGATTGGACTTGACATCCAATTACTTGATTGGACTGAAGTAAAATCTCACAGTTGACTTTTAAGTGTTGTCCAATTCCAGAAGGCATGGACTACATCAATTTTGACACAAGCACAGAGGCATTTATGTTTGCCACTGCTGATGGATTCCTGCAGGTCCACGGGGAAATTGAGTGCAGCTACGTAACCATCTAAACATTAACTCAGCAGCCAACCAGATTCCACAACCGAAAAGGCTTCCAGTCAGGAACTGCCAGATTGTCTGCAACCACAGAAAGCTCATCTTGCATTATGGTGCTCAGTTGCCAGGGAGCTATCATGATGTCTTTGTCCTTCAACAATTCTAAGTGCCACACCTCTTCAGACTAACATCCAGACTATAAATGGGAGATTAGTTATATCTTCTGAAGAGACCTCCTAATGCCAGTTTCAGATCTGCACTCAACGCAGATTGGCACTGCAACCAAAGCTATTACTAACAAGAATCTAGTCTTGTAACTCTTGATGGTAACTCTTCCTCAGAACTGCGAGTTCTGAGGAAGGGTCACTGGACCCGAAACGTTAACTCTTGATTTCTCTTCACAGTTGCTGCCAGACCTTCTGAGCTTTTCCAGCAATTTCTGTTTGAGTTTCTGATTTACAACATCCGCAGTTCTGTTTTTTAGGTAATTTTAAGATGTGCTTCCATTGTCTTGACCAGTCAGTGTCAGTACAAGCCAGCCAGTGTGTTTCATGTTATGGTTCTTTGCTGCACTGTTCGACATGGCTGTGGAAAACAGGATGGAACTGAGATGAAGAGGACCTGGAACACCACTCTTTTTCAGAGGAGGAAAGGCAGGAGGAAGATTCAAAATTAGGTATCCCCAGAACAGATCGTAGCATTGCAGGATCACACAGCCTGCTCCCCACTGCCATCCCCTAACTCTACCTCCCGTTGAATTCGAGCCATAATGACACACAAATCTCATTACAGATATAAGCAAATATTAGTAAAGAAAAAAATAAATGCCCAAACAGACAGAACATCACCATGGTGAAGCATTAGATTTTTCAAATGATACTGGAACAGTCTTTCATCCATTTTCACCGAGTGGTTGAGGAATCATGGGCCCTTTTCTCTGCTTGCTGATGAATTGTCTTCGGGGTTTTATCCTCAGCCAGGAAGTGCCAATGACTCTGCTGCATTTGTGTCGATACGATGGAGTAGACACTCACGAGGCCTTGTAATGTGGATATTTTCACAGTTGCAGGTGCCAAAGAAACAAAGGTGCCCCTTATTGGTCTTTTCATGGCTTTTTCACATGTTGGATGCTCCAGCTGGCATCCATGCCAATATTTTTCAATTTGGGGTCATGATCCAGAAATGATCATGTTCCTAAACATACAATCCACCTCCTCACAAAAATTAAACTCAAATATGTCCTTCACTAAGATTGGAAACTTAAAAATAACATTGTATGCAAATTAGGCCTCTTCTACATAATTGTTCAATCAAAGTGCTCAACCCTTGATATAACTAATTGATAAGAACTACTTTGCCTTTCTAAAAACGGTTGTAAATAACTTGATTTGGCTAGTTTTCCCCCTGGTTATCATACTATCACTGACAAGCTAGTGCATAAATTTCAATCAATAACACAGTAAATAGGCCTTGGGACAGGATCATGAAAAACTGGCCCTTTTGGAGAAACACAATCAAACACAAACCATTTAGTTGCAACTGAAAAGCACTTTTACATCAAGGTATTCCAGCTTAGCTGCATTTTGGACACTTCACAAATATCACAATCTCACCTTCTATTAAATGTCTATTAGAGATCATTGAAACCACCAAAAAGGCTTCTAATTGCCACACCGTAAGCACCACCATTCGGGTGAACAATCTTAGAAAAGTATTAAAAATGAGAGAAAACTAGTCATGTCCTGTTAGCTTTTAGAAACAGGTGACAATCATTGCAATTTACCAATATATATACGCAGGAACAGTTGAACATTTTTGACTACTTTTTAAATTTAAATTTATGGGGTCGACTATTACGTGGATACTACTTTTGAGGGGCTGAAATTCATGCCCATCAAAATTCATGGCATATCATGAGCAGAATCTAACTGATCTCTAAATAAGTGACAACCCTTGTTGTGGAGAAGGCCAAGGAAGACCAAGAAACTCAGGAGTTAAAACAGAAATATCCTGGTCTTTTCCCAGACTGTGTGGTAACCAGATCCCAGTATCATAAGTCACAACATGAAGCGAAAAGTAAAGAGAAAATAACAAATTGCGGTAATTCTGAAAACTTGGAGTGGAATACAACAGCCGGTGGACTGACTCATAAATGTTGATCTGTTATCTGTAAAGAACTAAGGTCGACTGTTACATGAGATATATGGAAAATTCCAGATTTTTTGGCCACATATAGCGGATCACTTTTACATGAGATCGACTATTACTCGAGTATATATGTTACCTTTCACTGAAGGAGAACATGCTCCTTCCTTCCCCAGACGGAGTACCACATGCCACATGCTAAGTGTTTAACACCAGCATGTATGTGAGCTGTGGCCATAAAATGGCATGCTACATTGAACACAGTTTCATTTAATCTCAAGAAGATTAATTGATTTCTAGAACAGATTAAAAATCCAAGGAACAAAATTTGATATCACCTGGAAAAAGGCATGGCCATCAAAATGCATGATTAGCTCATGCCAATTCCTTCCGATACAGGTAGCTTGCCAACTTCATGCTGCCTCCTCACTTAAATGATATAAATTTGGTGTTCAGCATTAAAACATGCTATTCAGTGGCTACATCCTTCATCAAAGTTTAATGCATGATGAGCATGATATAAATGTCACAAACCTGCTACATTTTAAGGAGAAAGATGTTGAAGCCTTCTTTATTTCATTTGAAAAATTGGCTAGGCAGATGGAGTGGTTTGAGGATTTATGGGTAATGCTAGTTCAGACTAAACTAGTAGGCAGAGCAAGTGAGGTATTTGGTGCACTGTCAGATGAGGGGTCAAGAGATTATGTAGAGGTTAAACAGGCTATTTTAAGTGCTTATGAATTGGTACCAGAAGAATACAGACAGCAGTTCAGAAACATAAAGAAGGAACCAGGTCAGACTTACGTTAAGTTCAAAAAAATTGAAGTCATTTTGATCAATGAGAGTGGATTTTGAAAGTAGATAAGACTTTTGAGGCTCTAAGAGAGATTATTCTGCTGGAGGAGTTTAAAAACTCACTTCCAGAGATAAGAATTCACATGGAGGAACAGAAAGTTTAGAAAGAGAGAAGGGCAACAAAATAGCAAATGAGTATATGTTGGCACATAGGACAAGCTTCCGTCCTGTGAGGGATAGAAGTTGGGAGAAGGAAAGACCCTACACTATGAAACCAAGAGTAGAGAGCACTGGAAAGAATTTACCACTGGATAAAAAAGAAGCCCCAGAATGGAAAGGAAGTGAAAGGCCTCAAGTGTTTCCACTGTGGGACATGTAAAGTCACAGTGCTGGTCGTTAAAGAAAGGCACTGTGGGAAAAAATGTGGTAAAATGTGGTAAAAATGTGGCATTAGGCAAGGTAGTAAAGAAGACCCCAAGAAGAGCTGAGGAGCTGCAGGAGAGTGCACAGCCTAGGCAGGGGCTGGGTATGGAGTTAGTACCTGATCTCTACAAAGAATTCACTTCTGTGGGTAAAGTTTACTCAGAAAGAACACAGGAGAAGGACAAGAAGTTATAATTTTGAGAGATACAGGATGAGCAAACATGCATTCTTTCTGATCTGTTACCCGAGAGTGTGGTAATTTGTGGAATAGATGGACAGAAATTTAGCATTCCCCAATGTAAAATCAGGTTGGAGTGCCAACTCAAGACTGGGAAAGCAACAGTGGAAGTGATTGACAGAGTATCAGTTCCAGGAATTCAGTTTGTTCTTGGGAATTATTCGGCAGGATCCAAGGTGGGAGTGACAACCCTTGTTGTGGAGAAGCCCAAGGAAGACCAAGAAACTCAGGAGTTAAAACAGAAATATCCTGGTCTTTTCCCAGACTGTGTGGTAACCAGATCCCAGTATCATGAGTCACAACACGAAGCGAAAAGTAAAGAGAAAGATGAAGGAGTTGAGGTTCAGTTAGCGGATACCTTGTTTGACGTAATGGTGCAGGGAAAACAGAGGGTCAGAGAGAAGTGTTTACTCCTGAAAGACTAAGAGACTTGCAATAGCAAGACAAGACAAGATATATATGTGGATGCATACTCTGAAAAGAAGGCAGAGTATAGTCCAAAGGGTTATTACTCGAAAAATAGAATTCTAAGGTGGAAATCGAGATCATGGCAGGTTAGTGCAGAAGAGAAATGAACTGAAGTGCACCAGACTGTGTTGCTGGTAGCATACAGTCAGGAAGTGTTACGGGTAGCACATGAACTACCTGTAGAAGGCCACCTAGGGGTATGAAAGATTCAGGCTAAAGGTACAAACACATTTTTATTACACAAGGACGTGGTTAGCTTTTGCTGAACATGTCATACATGCCAAATGGTAGGTAAGCCACAGGTGGTAATAAAATTGGTACCTTTGTTGCTAATTCTCACATTTGAAAAATCTTTCACATGGGTTATAATTGATTGTGTAGGTCCCCTCCTGAGAACTAAAAGTGGGAACCACTACTTGTCAACCATAATAGATGTATCTACCAGATTTCCGGAGGCAATTCCATTACAGAGTATCAAGGCAAAAAGGGTAGTAAAGGAGTTAGTAGCTTTCTTCACAAGGTATGGGCTACCCAGAAAGATTCAGTCAGACCAGGGGTCACATTTTACTGCTAGATTGTTTAAGGAGGTTATGGATAGCTTAGTTATACAGCACTTTAAATCCTGTGCATATCATCCGGAATCCCAAGGAGTTTTAGAAAGGTGGCATCAGACCTTGAAGACAATGTTGAGAGCATACTGTCAGGATTACCCGAATGATTGGGATAATTTGTATTGTTTGCCAGTAGATTCATGTCCCAATGAATCTACTCAGTTCATTCCTTTCGGTCATGAAGTGAGAGGCCCTTTGAAATTAATTAAAGAAAAATTGACAGAACCAAAATTGGAGATCTCATACTTAGATTACATATATGAAGTGAGGGAGAGATTAAATACAGTAGGTGAGTTAGCTAAACAGCACTGAAAGAGGGCACAGTGTAGAACGAAGCAGGTGGCAGATAAAAGTTCTGAGATGTTTTCCTGACGGGATAATTTGATTAGATTACATTACAGTGTGGAAACAGGCCCTTCGGCCCAACAGGTCCACACCGACCTGCCGAAGCGCAACCCACCCATACCCCTACATTTACCCCTTACCTAACACTATGGACAATTTAGCGTGGCCATTTCACCTGACCTGCACATTGTGGGAGGAAACTGGAGCACCCGGAGGAAACCCACGCAGACACGGGGAGAACGTGCAAACTCCACACAGTCAGTCGCCTGAGGCAGGAATTGAACCCGGGTCTCTGGCGCTGTGAGGCAGCAGTGCTAACCACTGTGCCACCGTGCCGCCCTTAAATGTGTTAGTACTATTACCAGTGATAGAAGATCCCTTCAAAGCCAGGTTTAGTGGTCCCTATCAAATTGAGAAAAGGTTGAGCCAGGTGAACTACCTTGTAAAGATGTCATGTGAACATGTTGAAACCGTATTATGCTAGAGAGAAACAACTGGAGAAACAGGTGCTAGTTACTGTCCCGCAGAGTGCGCAATCAAATTCAGATGATGTGGATTTTGATGTGCCTCAAAATAGATTTTAAAAATGAAGAAGTCCTTGAGGAATGGGGTAGCTCAGTAAGGTATCTGTCTCAGGATAGAATGCAGTTGAAAGATTTGTTACTGCAGTATAAGGACATATGTAAGAATCAATGGGAGGACTAATGCTGTTGTACATGAAGTAGTCGTAGGGAATATTGCTCCAATAAAACAACACCCCTTTCGATTTAATCCTTTCAAAGTCAGACAGGTCCAGATGGAGATGGTGGCCATGCTCAATGAGGACATCATCGAACCAAGCCAGAGCGAGTGGAGTTCACCAATCGTCTTTTCCCAAACCGGATGGGTATCAACGTTTCTGCATGGATTGTTGGAAGGTCAACACCATTACAAAATCGGACTCATATCCAACTCCTAGGTTGGAAGACTGTATCGAGAAAGTCAAACAAGCCTTTTATATGACCAATTTGGGGGACTTAATGTGTGGTTACTGGCAGGTACCTTTATCAGAGTCGGTGAAAGGAATTTCTGTAACCCCAAATGAGCTACATCAGTTTAAAGTGATGCCCTTTAGAATGAAGAACGTACTCGCCATATTCCAAAGACTCATGAACAGAGTTGTGGCTGGGTTAACAAACTATGCGGTCTATTTGGACCATGTAGTGATCTTTACTAAGTCCTGGAGATTTCACATGGTACAAGTGGCTGAGCTCTTTGAACGACTATGAGAAGCAAAACTGGTGATAAACTTAATTCGCGAAAGCAGAGGCTATGTTCTTGGGA
The DNA here is from genome assembly GCF_047496795.1 of Chiloscyllium punctatum. Classification (NCBI taxonomy): domain Eukaryota; kingdom Metazoa; phylum Chordata; class Chondrichthyes; order Orectolobiformes; family Hemiscylliidae; genus Chiloscyllium; species Chiloscyllium punctatum. Next base: position 47,902,281 of record NC_092775.1, on the reverse strand, counting down.
CAGAACATTGGTCATGGAAGGTTGACCCCACAGAACGCAAAGATGAAAGCCATTTAGGAATTTCTACAACCAACCTCACAGAAAAAGGTGCTTCGATTCTTAGGACTCAAGAGATTCTATTGGAAGTTTGTTCCAAACTTCAGCAGTGTAGTGGCACTGTTAACTGATTTGCTGAAGAACACCACAAAGTTTTGGTGGACAGAACCATGCCAGCAGGTATTCAACCATTTGAAAGCAATACTAACCACCAAACCAGTTTGAGCTACACCAAACTTTTCAAAATCTTTTAAAGTTATCATCGATGCTAGTGACATAGGAATTGGAGCTGTACTCCTACAGGAAGATGACGATGGGATTGAACTACCAGTTGGTTACTTTTCGAAGATCAACATCCACCAGAAGAAACACTCCATGATCGATAAGGAACTATTGAGTTTTTTTTTAGATTACTTACAGTGTGGAAACAGGCCCTTCGGCCCAACAAGTCCACGCCGCCCCGCCGAAGCGTAACCCACCCATACCCCTACATCTACCCCTTACCTAACACTACGGACAATTTAGCATGGCCAATTCACCTGACCTGCACATCTTTGGACTGTGGGAGGAAACCGGAGCACCCGGAGGAAACCCACGCAGACACGGGGAGAACGTGCAAACTCCACACAGTCAGTCGCCTGAGGCGGGAATTGAACCCGGGTGTCTGGCGCTGTGAGGCAGCAGTGCTAACCACTGTGCCACCGTGCCGTCCAGTTTGGTACTGGACTTACAAGATTTTAATGTGTATGTCACGAACAATGTGTCGGAGACAGTTGTGTACACAGATCACAATCCACTTACATTCCTAGAACACTTTAAAGTCAAGAACATGACACTATTTCATTGGAGTCTTATGTTACAGACTTTTAATTTAAAAATCATATGTGTTGCGGATTTTAAGAATGTAATCACAGATGCGTTATCGCGGATTTAACTGATAAGAGGTTAGATGAGATTTGTATTTATTTAATATATATATTATACACACACACACACACACACAACACACATATACAGGTATATGGGAAGAAGTTAAGGTGAATTTATATTAAAGTTATCTGTAAGTTAGGGTAATGGGTTTTAAAAAAAAGAAAAAATGAAGCCATCTTTACATTATGCTGGTTCATTTTTTCTTAAGGGGGGAGGTGTTATGAAGATGTGGGTGTACTCTACCTTTAAGTGTTAAAAGCTAGCAGTGACAGCACCAAGTGTTCTCAGTAAGATACAATGTAACATGTGCTCCAGCTACGAGGGTAGCTAGGGTAGCTGGCTGCCTGAAAACGACAAAACAGATTTGAATTGGGCCAATCAGTTTAGATTTTATCCCAAAAAATACCAAACACCAATCCAGTTTGAATTTAATATATTGACGATCTTAGTGGGCGGCACGGTGGCACAGTGGTTAGCACACTGCCTCACAGCGCCAGAGACCCGGGTCCTGCCTCAGGCGACTCTGTGTGGAGTTTGCACATTCTCCCCGTGTCTGCGTGGGTTTCCTCCGGGTGCTCCGGTTTCCTCCCACATTCCAAAGATGTGCAGGTCAGGTGAATTGGCCGTGCTAAATTGCCCGTAGTGTTAGGTAAGGGGTAAATGTAGGGGTATGGGTGGGTTGCGCTTCGGCGGGGCGGTGTGGACTTGTTGGGCCGAAGGGCCTGTTTCCACACTGTAAGTAATCTAATCTAATCTAAAAGCCAATGACACAATCCAATGCATTGGGGGTATAAGAAAATGAAGACCGGAATACAAAGAAAACTGAAAGCTGCCTGGTTTTGAGATAAGAAGTTTTGTTTTGTAAATCTTAATCGGGGGTTTTATCGGACTAGTATTATAGAGGTAAAATATAGATTAAAAGGAAGGAGTCGTAAATAGTTGTTAGTTAATTATTCTGTTATACTTTAAGAAATAAGTTGTTATTTTTTACTTTAAACAGTTCTTGACCTCTCGAATTTTCACAGATTACTGCATGGGATAAATCTTTTCTGTGTTGTATTTTAAATAAGCAGGAGGATTTAGCCCATGTCGTAACACACTATTCAAAGTCAGTCTTGTAACTCATAAGGGGCAATTTATTCTCAGTGGAGTAGATACAGAAGTAGTAGGAAGAACCGAATCTGAACTGAAAGACTGATTTGTGGCACAACAGAGTAGAGAGCATTTTCCATGTTTTAAACACAGCAGTGAACGCCATAGTGCCGGAGGAGAGAAGAGCCTGTGATCTGTGCGCAGAGAGTAGGGAGGCCCTCCAGAGAAAGTTATGGTTAGGTTAAGGCAACAGTAGCAGATTACTGTTGTTATCAACTAAAGCAGTACATCCCCTAAGACCCGGATGCAATCTCACAAGAAATTCACATGGTTATGGTTTGCAAATTCTTCTTGAAATGTCATTTTCCTAAAACTGAGTTACCAGCCTCAATTATTGCACATTCACCAACCCCCATTTGCTCACCTACCAAAAACCTTTACCAATCATAACTCAACCCAAGACATTAGCTCAGCCTCAAACACTTCGTACTGCTCCAAGGTTCATAGTCAGGGTTCAAGCTATGAGATGTGATTGTCATAATATACAGAGGAACCGCGGTTATCTGGCATTGAATTATCCGATTTTGGATTATCCTAACAAGATAGCAAGGTTCTAATGCTTGGCTAAACTGTATTATCCTGCATTTGATTATCTGAACATTTGATTATCCAATCAAAATACTCCCCACCAGTGTCATTCAGATAATCGAGGCTCCTCTGTATTCCAAAAAGGGAACATATTGGTTGCCTTCTCACTTCCTTCTCATCCTCCACTTGCTATGTAGCTGGTGTCAAAAGCTGTGCTGGAATGATGGTGAGATTTTGTATCATGCAGTCGACCATGATGAATGTTTTCAGCATTCTTGTGCAAAATATAGTGCCCTGAAAGAGTGGCCCAGGCAACAGAAGCAATCTTGAAGCGATTGCTTATTGCAGCAGTATGACTCTTGTTATACGTCAGATGTCAGCAGCTAGCCATTAATACCCAGTAATCAGCCTCTGGTCTTGCATGGTAATTGCAGAATGAAAGCATTTGGAGTGTTTCCATAGTTCTGGGCATTGACCTGCATGATATGCTTAGTATAACTGCACACAACATGCTCTGGGAATACCGCCTAGTTGTATTTCATCTCTGAATGTATACACAACTTCAGAAAAGCAATGCGTGGTTAGTTAATAGCACCCTGAATCATTGGGAAGCTTGAGATCCTGGTGATGCCATGTGTTTGCTCCACTGACTTCTCTCTGGCAAAAGGATGAAATACATTCAGTTCTCTTTAGATGAACTCAATGAACTCCCAGCGCATGGCAAAGTTGGAGATGATGTAAATAATGCATATTTCAATTTCAGTAGAGCTTTAAGCATGAAAGTTCATGTCCACAGTCACCTTGACAGGCACTGATAATGCTATCCTTACATGGTTCCAAGGCTGCAGGTCAGAATGTAAGATGATAATGATTTCAGTGAGCACTTCCTTCCCGTAGTCTGATATGATGAGCTGAACTCTATCAACCATTTATTTATCAACTGGGAGGCAGAAATTGGCAAACAAGAGGCTGGAGGATTGAATCCAATGTTTTCCAACTACTATTCGTTTTACCAGAAGGCAGCCCTCCCACCAAAATGCTGATGATGTTGCTCATTGCTAATCATCAAAAGAGGCTCGTAGCCTCTTTTTCCCATTGCCGCCATTTTACCAGCAGCCCTCCATTACAGTTTGGTGGGGCAGAGGGAGACAAATGGACTCGTTCTCCCCCTTTAGCGCTGGGAGGTCATGAAGTGGGCTACATGTGTTACATGACCCACAAAAAGTGGGACTGGTGTCCTGTAATTAACTATTGAGGGATATGGCACCCCTGGCATTTCAGGCTATTGTGGGACACCCACTACATGGATGAAATTTAGCGTGCTGCTTATAACAGGCTGCTGTTTCTTTGAAGGTCCTGTACAGATACAGTATCCTGCTGAGAACAATTTTTCCCTTTCCACTCTTCAAAAGCAACGTCCTCTTCTGCATCACCAACGCTCATTCTGCCTCTCGTGCTTGATGTCAAGGCAGATATAAAATACCACCTCACAGATTTTTCTTGTTCCACCAATGCATGCCAAGATGTTGCCATCCAAAGCTGACAGTCAAAGTCCAGAACCTGCATTTTGTCCCATCACAGTCAGCAGCTTTCTACTTCTACTGAAGTAGAAGTGAAAGTTACCGGACTTGAGAGGACTATAGGCTGCTCCCACATCAGACAAGGATGACTGGCAGTAAATTCAATATGCCTTAGGCAAGGGACAGTGCTTTCATGGTGATCTTAGCTAGAACAGGAATAGAGCCCATGCTGTTTGTGTCACTCTGCATCACAAATCAGCTGTCCAGCCAACTAAGCTAACCAACCTCAACACCACATGGGAGCGTCAGGTCTCCAAGGCATTATGTGAATTTATACACATGAACGTATAAATTTGGAGCAGAATAAGCCACTTTGCTCCACTAGCCTGTGTACACACAAGAAGATAGTGAACAAAGTTCCAAGTCTGCACTTTAAAAGAGAGATTTATTTCAGTTAACCACACTTCATAAAGCTCACACCTACTGATTAGTAGTCACCCAATCTGTACAACCAATTCAGTTGGGGTTTCTTGTGGCACAATGGTAGTGTTCAAGTCCCACCTGTTTCAGAGGTATGTAATAACATCTCTGAACAGGTTGATCAAAAAAATAGGTTAAATAAAGATCAACCTAGAACAGGTGGAACTTTAAGCTGGGTCTTTTGGTCCAGGGGTAGGGACATTACTACTACACCACAAGAGGACCCCTACTGAATAGGTTAATTGGAAAAATAAGTTAAATAAAAATACAACCAATTCACACCTAATTAGCTCTTAATTAATATATCCATCACCTGTTTCCTGCTTCCATTAGGTCTGAGGCATCCCTTCAGACCACATTAGATGACAATGGATTCCCTTTTATCTTTTAAAATAACCAATATGTAGTAACACAAAATTATCACAATGGCAATGTTACATAGTGGCTTCTTTTGTTTTTTTTTGCACATGAAAGTTCCAAACATCCTTTTTCCAGTCATTTGAACTGTTCTTATGTTTTTTCTTTTGAAAACAATCAGATAACCTTTTACCATTCACAGATTTTGTCGATTGTCTGTCATCCAATAATGGCTTATTGCTGACGTAGATCTGGATTGGTATTGACTCTGAACTGGCTGCTGCAACCCTGTTTAAGACTTCTTCCAATATTTTCAGCAAGTAAAAGCCATAGATACCACCTAACCAAAACTGAAAGTTTGTGCCACAAAGGTATTTGTTACTGTTCTCCTGATGTTGTTAACTTTCAAAGCTAAAAGGAACATTTACCTCTCTTTCCCAAAAGAAAAATTATGAACCTTCCTCTGCACATTAGATCACATCACAGTGACTTGTAGAAGATGGAAAAATCACAAAATGACTCTCTCATGTCATCTCGGTGATGTAAATTTTGAAACACAATACTTCAGTTTAATTTTTTTCCATGTTTTGTTCATGCAAATAATATGTTCCACCTTGGTATTTTTCATGTAATAGCAACAAGCTATTAAGACAATTAATGAATATTAGCCTTTATTGCAACCCAATTTGAATACATGAGTCGCTAGAATCATATAAACCTCACCTGGAGTGCTAACTATGGACAGTTTTGATCTCCTTACTTATCACTGCCATAGGGGAGTGTAAAGAAGGTTCACCAGAGTTGTTTTTGGAGTGGCAGGATTGTTCTATAAAGAGCATTTGGGCAAACTGGACCTGTACTCTCTGGAGTTTTGAACAGTGATCTCATTGAAATCTATAAACTGCTGAAAAGGAATAGACAAAGTATATGCAGGTGAGATGTTTCCCTTGGTTGGCAAATCTCAGCGGGGGCAGGGGAATTTAAAACATGGCCACTGATGAAGTTTTTTTTTAAACTCACAGGTGGTGAGTCTTTGGAATTCTACAGATTTCTGATTACCAATGGCATAAAGGGTTTATGGGGATGGTGTGAGTAGAAGTATTTGATCAGATATTTATTGATGGAATAGGCTCAACAGGTTAAATGGCTTACTTCTATTCCTATATTACTCATATCATATTCAACTCATATTTCAAAACTGCCATCTGGCCTCTTGTTGGTGCCCAGCCAATTTAGTCGTCTAATCAGACTTCACAAAGCCCCCATTTCAATTTCCAAAGCTGCTGCATTCCTTTTGAGAGGCCCTACTTTTGACTAATAGGAATGGGGTAACTATTTTCCAAATAGGATGGCTGATGCTAAGTTACACTGGAACCATTCTGCCTGATTTCCAATCCAATGTACTTGAAATCCCTATAACGCTTACTTCCAATTTTGAATTCTGCTTTCAGCCCATTTATAACAATGTTTTAAAATACATGCTCCCACCCCACAAAAAAAAATCTACAAGCATCAGAAACATGCTTGAAAGCTGCCTCTCATAAGCAAAGGAAAACCTGGCAGGTCTTTTTAATTGAAGGTAGCCTAATTTTACTAAGATAGACTTGACTGAAAAGCACCAGACTAGAGGCATCATTAAGACCACATACACATGCATTCAACTTCCAGAAGGTCCCCACTGTATTTGGTACATCCTTTTAAGGATGACAAAGCATTTCCCTCTCAAGCTGCTCTCCCTTCAAAAATGCATTTTTAAGTTGATGAATCAACTCTGTTATCCAGATCCCTGAGTTTTTCTTCCAAACCTCATGCCACAAGTCTTGCTTTAGCCATAGAAGTCCCATCAGTATCCACTTACGTGGCATTTCTCTGACATTTCTGTGTATACCCCAAATTCTCTCCAGCTTTATAGTTCTTGTGTATTGGAACCTTTAGTAAATTGTCTTCTAATTTGGTTGTGACCACCAAAAGCGTCTGATCACATGGGACCCAGTGGTATTTCTGGTTTATCCTATATTTCTTGATCTTGTTAAACTGCCCCCTTTATTTGGTTGCTGTTGTTTTATCTGCCCCTCCTTTTAATAGGATTTCATTCAACAGTTTATAATCTCTTTCCAGTGTCAGATTCATTCCAGGACCAACTATTTGAGCTTACACTGCATTTACTTATTTTCCATCCTTGTAATTCATGTTCCCAATCCATTGCCTTAACCTCCTGACCCTCTTCTTGAACATTCATTCAGCTTTTAGATTTCCAATGTGTTATTTAAAGTAGTCACATTTCTCCATTGACAGGCACCTTCTTGCAAAGATTTGTCTTTAGTACCCATTTTTGGCAGGTGTCATTTGAGACCAAAGACACCATACTGACCATCTGAACTGATCTGCCCATCATTAGACAAACCATCAATTGTAGCAGTTTGATCCTCACAGTTGAGCAACATTTGGATATGGGCTCCTCAGTATGGTCCTCAACATTTGTATATGGGCTCCTCAAGTATGGTCCCTCAACATTTGGAAAATTGTAATCCATATAAACAACCTTGAAGAGTGCACCCGAACATTCTGGTTCCCAAGCTGTACAATTAGTTTTTCATCTTTACCAGGAGTCTATTATTTAAGCCCTTATAATGTCTCCCTGATAAAACTGGCTTCTGGTGGCTTTACCTTATATCTTAAGGCTCGCTAAATCCTTTCTGAGACTTCATCTTTCGTAAAATACCTTTCTGCCTGTGTCCAGTGCATTCAAATGCTCTGAAAGTTACAGTCGATTGTGCTCATTCACATTGGGTGCTGATCATTAACTTTTGATCAAACATTAGGCTTCCAACCAAACAACAACTGATATGATCAATATCTTCTAACCACGTGCAACAAGTTCTTAACATAAATAGTCCATGCTAGTGCAGACAACAGTTTAGATGATCTGCAAAATTTTATGAACCATTTCATTCAGTAGTGGGTGATTCCTCTCACATACCTTGTTGCTTAAAGGGCTTTTGACTGTCATATCCTTAACTATTATGTTCATATGTTTCAAACTACTGCCACTGTGAATAAGTGCTTCTGAAAATCTGTCCTGAACAGTCTGGCCCTAATTTTTAGACTGCACTCCCCAGTTTTAGAATCTCCAACCAGTGGAAGTAGTTTACCTTTCTTTATCTTGTCCTTTCCTGTTAATATTTTAATGACTTCAATCATGACCACCCCTTAACCTTCTAAATTTTAGAGAAAACAGGTTTAATTTGTCTAATCTCTCCTCATAAATGTAACTGCTGAAGTCCAGGTAACATGCTTGCAAAACGGTCACAGCAATTCAGATCATCATAGCTTCTAGATACATTTCAATTATGTAGTCTAGTTCACCAATGAAACAATTCAAAGCATATTATTTGGCAAACTAGATATAGTTGTGCACTCCACATTTCCTTTCCATGATTTTTAGTACAAAATTATTTTCTTCTAAATAAGGGTTCTAAATAAGACTTCTAAATGAAGCGCCTTCTAAGATCCAACAGATAAATTAAGATACAACGTTCAATGATTTTTTTCTGTGTTTGTTCTGACATTGTGGGACACTTGCAGCTTTTTCTGGAAATAATTGATAGGTTTAAAACTCAAAAGGAACCTCACCTCGTCACAGTCACCTTGACATCTCAGTTTGCCCTTCGATCTTCCATCTGCATGTTTTCGTCTTTGTTTGAAGTCACTGGATATAATCTCCATATCAGAATCTGAAAAAGATAAAATAGCCTTCATTAAAATAATGAAATGTTAAAACTTGGCATAGTGATTCCAAAATTTCTTGAATGGCTTTTTTTTAGAAACTGGACAGTGGAAGGTCAAAGGTTTTTTTTTGCTGGTGCTTTCTCCCTTTTGTTAAGACTTTCCTATTGTATAAGTAGTTGTATCAAGAATTCCCACTTGCTTTCCACTGTGGCACTGTAATATAAATAGGGTTTTAGGGTTCTTATAAAGTACAGGAATCATGCTTCTGCCTTACTCAATGTTTGTTTTTAGTTTAAATGTCAGATTTAAGTCTGTGGATTGAAGTAAGAAACAAACAGTCCTCACCCCTGTAGCACTCTGTTTGGACTAGGAAACTATCGTAAACAACACACACAATGAGATTTGCAACTGGTGCTTATTTAATTCTGTTACATTTCTAACGTTGTGCTCTCTGCAGATTCTATCTGCTAATGGACATAATAAGAACACAAGAAATAGGAGCAAGAGTAGGCCATCTGGCCCTTCGAGCCCTCTCCACCATGGCTGATCTTTTTGTGGTCTCAGCTCCTCTTAAACGCCCTCTTACCATAACCCTTAATTCCTTTACTGTTCAAATAATTTTCTATCTTAGCTTTAAAAGCATTCAATGAGAAAGCCTCGATGATCAAGAAGGTTTGTTACTGAAGTAGGGATCTCAACCTAACTGGAGCATTTAGGAATTACTTTGTCTCACCAGTTCTACCATATACCCATTAATTACAGCTTTAATGATGAATTTCATTAACTCTTATTTATTGAACTACTATTAAAGTTTTTTTAAACAAAGAGGTCGTGAAGCCCTTTAAGCGGCAATTGGATAGGTACATGGATGGGTGCTTAAGCTAGGACAAATGTTCGGCACAACATCGTGGGCCGAAGGGCCTGTTCTGTGCTGTATTGTTCTATGTTCTATGTTTGTAACTCTGAAGTGGTGTATTTGTAAGTTCTATTTGTTCAAGCTACGGAGTTGTAGCCTGTACTTTCATCATACTAACAGGGCAAAGATCAATGTGTTATTTTCTGAAGTAAGTAATGCAACAACAACAGTACAAGTCAGTTCTGCTGTAACGCGCGTTTTATCAATGTGAATTGGCTATGACACATTTGAATAATTTAGATCATTATTTGTAGAATGTGAACTTTCCTCACCTGTATTGGCAATAAAGTAAGTATGCTGTTATTACATGATTTTCTTATAAATGTGGGATCGCACAGGAACAGAGCTATCAGGTTATATCATAGAGTCATAGAGATGTACAGCATGGAAACAGACTCTTCGGTCCAATGCGTCCACGCCAACCAGATATCCCAACCCAATCTAGTCCCACCTACCAGTACCCAGCCCATATCCCTTCAAACCCTTCCTATTCATATACCCATCCAAATGTTTCTTAAATGTTGCAATTGTACCAGCCTCCACCACTTCCTCTGGCAGCTCATTCCATACACATACCACCCTCTCGTGAAAAAGTTGGCCCGTAGGTCTCTTTTATATCTTTCCCCTCTCACCCTAAACTTATGCCCTCTAGTTCTGGACTCCCCAACCCCAGGGAAAAGACTTTGCCTATGTTAAATTAAAATTTCAATATTCAAAGCCAGAAGTCATCTCTGGGAAGCCCAACTGGCCTGTTTGGTATCTTTCCTGCCCACAGCTCTCCTCTTTGAATTATGGAGATTCCAACACTAATGATACCTAGAGACTTCACAGAAAAGCTGCCTCCATAAAGTGGACAACTTCCCCATTGACAGCCATTCTCTTTTACAGACAAAATGGTGGTAGCCTGGGAAAGCTGCACTAATTAAGGCCTGATAGAATTTAAATAGACTGTACACTTACATTCAGCAAATGGCCAGTCTGTCCAAAGGTGGTCCTATCTCAAGTAAAATTTTCCAGGAGCAATCCCAAAGCATGTCTTGCTATGTTGCTGCCCAATACCACACTCCCTCACTTCATGGCCAGTAAAGTTTTGCTCAGTCTCTGATGCAGTCACTAATTTTCACAATATCCTTCATGTTCTAATACACTACATGTGATAAAAAAAAGTCTACTTCTCCTTTGCATTATTCTAATGCAAATTCTGTGTGTAAGCTCTTCTATTACAAATTCTATTAATAATCTTGCAGGATGATCCTAATCAAACACTACACCATTTAGAAAATCTTAGATACTCTTCCACCTTAAACTTTGCCAACGACAAAGGGTCAATTCATCAAATTTTTCTTCAGAATCAGAACCTCTTAATCTCAGTAATATTCTCGTAAATGTTCACTAAATAGTTTCCACAGTGTTATTATCCTTCTTAAAAAGGGCCACCAATTGCACACATAGCACCTAAGCAAACTTGTACATCAATTCAAAACCATGTATTTGCTTTTATGACAAATATATTGGGATATAAAATTCAAATTTAATTTGCTTTACTTATGACCTTTTCTACTTGGATTCCCACATTTAAAACTTAATGTATTTGCATCTTAGATTCACTCATTACATAAGACTACTTCCCTTTCATTGTTCTTATGCTATGCTGAAATGACGTTTTAAAAAACTATTAATCAATCACCTATTTTTCTCACTAGCTACATGTGCGAGTTTAAGTGGGCTTGGGTACAAAGGGATCATGCAGTGCAAATAGACCAATTACATGGTTAACCAGGCCTTGTAATAATACAGGATCCAGTCTCATTTTAAACATACAAACTGTCGTGGTTAAAATGTAAAATTACCTACATACTTTATCTAAAATATCATTTTCATCTTAAGGTTCTTTTGAAGATTGGACCTTGAAGTCTAATCACTATTATTGATATTATTAAAATCAAAGCAGTACTTTTCCTGTTATCAGATTTCTGAATGAAAAAAGGACATACACATATACCAAGATATTCAAATAAAGGTCCAAATAGTGGAGTGTAAACCATAGGAACTTAAAGCACAAAAGTAGGCTAGTTGGTCATTTGTCTCTGTCAGGTCTTTAGCTCGAGCAATCCAAATCTGACGTGAAAACTTTACATTTCTGTAGTGTAAAAAAAGGATATTGCCAGACCTGTTTCCTGCTTTTGGTGTATCTTCACCACTGACTTCAACTCACCATGTCCTTTTATATTTTTTGTTAGTCTGTATTGCTCAGATCTTCACAGGTTTCAATAAACCACTTTTTGAAAAATAAATCCCAAGATTATGACTGTTTTCAGACCAAGCACGAATTTTCCCAACATAAACATGTTGCATTCAACTCTCACAATACTTTGATTTCTAATTATTACGTTTCCTCTCCATTTTTTCATAAATGTTGTTGACTCACAGCAGCCACTTCCAGTGCCCATTACAAAGTGACAACAATGTTATAAAACTAGTATGGCTCTCTAGAGACTGGACTCTTTATAAGTTAGAGTTCAGACACATTTCATTTTGATTTTACAGATAACATCTATCAGTGTTTAGATTAGATTAGATTACTTATTACATCCAGACCCATTCCCCTATATTTACCCCTTCACCTAACACTACAGGCAATTTAGCATGGCCAATTCACCTAACCTGCACATTTTTTTTTGGACTGTGGGAAGAAACCGGAGCACCTGGAGGAAACCCACGCAGACACGGGGAGAATGTGCAAACTCCACACAGTCAGTCACCCGAGGCAGGAATTGAACCCGGGTCTCTGGCGCTGTGAGGCAGCAGTGCTAACCACTGTGCCACCGTGCCACCACTGTGCCATCGTGCCGTGTTATTACGGTACACAGAGGAACTACAACTCAGTCAACTGTGGTAGAAGTTATGTTATCTGTATTGCAGAAGGGAGATAGGAACATCTTAAAAACATCTAAAGAAAGAAAATAAAATAATGAATAGTCAGCATGGACTTCAAAACAGAAACTCTTTCTTGACCAATTGTACTAATTTATTTCTTGAGATCACAAGAGTGGACACTGGTAATGCACAAGATGTAATTTAACTGAATTTTCACCAGGCTTATAATAAGATGCCCTGTGATAGACTTGAACAAATTCAGAGAATATGGAGTTGGGGATAAGTAGCATAATGAACTGCTAGCTCATTTCAAGACAGAAATATAAAGTCTGAAGTGCAGAAGAATGCAGTGTTCCACAAGTAACAGTGCTGGGACCACAAACTGTAACTTGTAGAATGTTGTAATGGTTGGCAAATAACACTCAATACATATAAATGTAAGGTACAAAGAATAAGGAAGAACTAAAAAGTCACTTATTATTTGGAAAGTGCAAATCTAGATAAGATAGGATACAAAGGAGTCTTTTTTGTGCCTTAAATTCGATATAATCCAGTGAAATGTATGTTTGGAGATAACTTTAGCTTGACTTCATTGAGTATCAATGTAATCCATCTCACATTCCAAAACTAGGGCTATAAATATATCACTCATTATTATTAAATCCAAACATGAGAAATATAGATACTTCTTAGTCAGAGTGATTAGAACATGCACCTCACTGCCATAGGAAGTGATATGGCAAATAGCTTAGCTGCTTTCAAAACCACAAAACAATAAAATAATAGATAGACTAAGATCAAAAACACAGAATTAGAGGAGACAGATATGTGTAAAAACACTTTCAGAGATGAGTTGGAGTGAATGGCCTGTTTCTGCGTTGTCTAAGTAATTCTGTTATATTTCTATTCTGTAAATCTTTCCAGTATTGAATCCAATTTTTCCTGCATGTTTACATGTTCATCTATACAATTTCTTATGTTGCCATTGATGTGCATACTATTACATTTTGATTTTGATGGGATTAAATATCTTGTAGAAATGTTTGTTAATGGGAAGTCTTTGTTACAAGTATTTCAGTTTATATCTCACGACTTACAATAATGGTCAAATAAAATTACTTAATTAAGGCACCTCCTTAGAAATACTTCTAAGCTTATGCAGTATAGATTTGTTGAAAAGCTTTATCTATAACTAGTCAGACTTACCCTGAGTTTGATTGTTCTAAGGGAGGTAAATTCATTTATGTTTACAACTTTAATGAGTCTGCACACAAAATTTTTAAATTTTGCATCATAAATCTGCATCATATAGATCTATTATGCCCTAATTCCAAGACATAGAACATAGAACATAGAAGAATACAGCGCAGTACAGGCCCTTCGGCCCTCGATGTTGCGCTGATCAATGCCCACCTAACCTACACGAACCCACTATCCTCCATATACCTATCCAATGCCCACTTAAATACCCATAAAGAGGGAGAGTCCACTACTGCTACTGGCAGGGCATTCCATGAACTTACGACTCGCTGAGTGAAGAACCTACCCCTAACATCAGTCCTATATCTACCCCCCCTTAATTTAAAGCTATGCCCCCTTGTAATCGCTGACTCCATACGTGGAAAAACGTTCTCACTGTCAACCCTATCTAACCCCCTAATCATCTTGTACACCTCTATCAAGTCACCCCTAAACCTTCTTTTCTCCAATGAAAACAACCCCAAGTGCCTCAGCCTTTCCTCATAGGATCTTCCTACCATACCAGGCAACATCCTGGTAAACTTCCTCTGCACCCGTTCCAGTGCCTCCACATCCTTCCTATAGTATGGCGACCAAAACTGCACACAATATTCCAGATGCGGCCGCACCAGAGTCTTATACAACTGCAGCATGACCTCAGGACTCCGGAACTCAATTCCTCTACCAATAAAAGCCAGTACGCCATATGCCTTCTTCACTGCACTATTTACCTGGGTGGCAACTTTCAGAGATCTGTGTACATGGACACCAAGATCCCTCTGCTCTTCCACACTACCAAGTATCCGACCATTAGCCCAGTACCCCATCTTTTTCTTACTCTTACCAAAGTGAATCACCTCACACTTAGCTACATTGAACTCCATTTGCCACCTTTCTGCCCAGCTCTGCAGCTTCTCTATATCCCGCTGTAACCTGCCACATCCTTCCTCACTGTCTACAACTCCTCCGACTTTCGTATCATCCGCAAACTTGCTCACCCAACCTTCTAACCCTTCCTCCAGGTCATTTATTAAAATGACAAACAGCAATGGTCCCAAAACAGATCCTTGTGGAACACCGCTAGTGACGGCACTCCAAGATGAACCTTTGCCATCAACTACTACCCTCTGTCTTCTTCCAGCCAGCCAATTCCTAATCCAAACCTCAAACTCACCCTCAATGCCATATCTCTGTATTTTCTGCAGTAGCCTACCATGGGGGACCTTATCAAACGCCTTACTAAAATCCATATATACCACATCTACCGCTTTCCCCTCATCTACCTCCTTAGTCACCTTCTCAAAGAATTCAATAAGGTTTGTGAGGCACGACCTGCCCTTCACAAAACCATGCTGACTATCCTTGATCACATCACTCTTATCCAGATGTGCATAAATCCTATCCCTTACAATTCTCTCTAAGACTTTGCCCACAACAGAAGTGAGACTCACTGGCCTATAGTTACTAGGATTATCCCTACTCCCCTTCTTGAACAAGGGAACCACGTTTGCTATCCTCCAGTCCTCTGGCACTACTCCTGTAGACAAAGAGGACACAAAAATCAAGGCCAATGGTTCTGCAATCTCCTCCCTTGCTTCCCAGAGAATCCTAGGATAAATGCCATCAGGCCCAGGGGACTTATCTATTTTCACCCTTGCCAGAATTTCCAACACCTCTTCTCTACATATCTCAAAGCCATCCATTCTACTTATTCGTGCCTCAGTATTCATATCGACAACAATGTCCTGTTCCTGAGTGAATACTGACGAAAAGTATTCATTCAGTGCCTCCCCAATCTCTTCAGCCTCCACACGCAACTTCCCATTACTATCCTTGATTGGACCTATTCCTTCCCTAGTCATTCTTTTATTCCTAACATACCTATAGAAAGCCTTAGGGTTTTCCCTAATCCTACCAACTAAGGACCTTTCATGTCCCCTCCTTGCTGCTCTTAGCTCTCTCTTCAGGTCCTTCCGGGCTACCTTATAACTCTCAATCGCCCCTATTGAACCTTCACGCCTCATCTTTACAAAGGCCGCCCTCTTCCATTTAACAAGGGATTCCAACTCCTTATTAAACCACGGCTCCCTCACACGACCCTTTCCTCCCTGCCTGATAGGTACGTACTTATCAAGGACACTCAATAGTTGCTCCTTGAACAAGTTCCACATATCAATTACGCTCTTGCCTTGGAATCTACTTTTCCAATCCACACATCCTAAGTCATGCCTCAACGCATCATAATTTCCCTGCCCCCAGCTATAACTCTTGCCCTGTAGTACACACTTATCCCTCTCCATCACTAGAGTAAAAATCACCGAATTGTGGTCACTGTCCCCAAAGTGCTCACCTACCTCTAGTTCTAATACCTGGCCTGGTTCGTTACCCAGAACCAAATCCAGTATGGCCTCACCTCTTGTTGGCTTATCTACATATTGTGTCAGGAAACTCTCCTGCACACATTGCACAAACACTGACCCATCTAACGAACTTGAGCTATAGCTTTCCCAATCAATATCAGGAAAGTTAAAGTCTCCCATAACAATCACCCTATTACTGTCACTCTTCTCCTGAATCACCTTCGCAATCCTTTCTTCAACGATTCTAGGACTATTAGGAGGCCTGTAAAAGACTCCTAACAGGGTGACCTCACCTCTCCTATTCCTAACCTCCACCCAAACCACCTCAGATGGCAAATCTTCGTCCATCTTACTTTCCACCGCTGTAATACTATCTTTGACAAGCAAAGCCACACACCCCCCTCTTTTACCCCCACCTCTGACCCTACTAAAACATTTAAACCCTGGAACCTGCAACAGCCAATCCTGTCCCTGATCTAGCCACGTCTCCGTAATAGCCACAACATCGAAGTCCCAGGTACCAACCCACGCTGCGAGTTCACCTACCTTATTTTGTATACTTCTGGCATTAAAGTATACACACTTCAAGCCACTCTTCTGTTTACAGGCACCCTCCTTTAAGATTGATGCCATATTCCTAACCTCCCTACACTCCAGGTCCTGCACCCTAAAGCTACAGTCTGGGTTCCCATGCCCCTGCAGAGTTAGTTTAAACCCCCCCCAAGAGCACTAGCAAACCTCCCCCCAAGGATACTGGTGCCCCTCAGGTTCAGGTGCAGACCATCCTGTTTATAGAGGTCCCACCTTCCCCAGAAAGAACCCCAGTTATCCAAGTACCGAAATCCCTCCCTCCTGCACCATCCCTGTAGCCACGCATTTAACTGTTCTCTCTCCCTATTCCTCGACTCTCTATCACGTGGCACGGGTAACAAACCAGAGACAACAACTCTGTTCGTTCTAACTCTGAGCTTCCAACCTAGCTCCCTAAAAGCCTGTCTAACATCCTCAGCACTCCTCCTACCTATGTCATTGGTGCCAATATGGACCACGACTTCAGGCTGCTCCCCCTCCCCCTTAAGGACCCAGAAAACACGATCAGAGACATCACGTACCCTTGCACCTGGGAGGCAACATACCAAACGTGAGTCTCTCTCGTTCCCACAAAACCGCCTGCAGAAGAACCGCATGGTCTGCAGAAGAATATAACAGACAGCATTTACCCACAGTTCTATCAGATTCATTGTTTCTGTTTCTTAACTCAAAGCAATACTAAACTTTAAATGCATACTGTTGGCTGGGGCTGCTCATGTGTAAAAACAGCAGCTTATGAACTCAAGTTACTCAAGCCCCAGCCACTGTCTAGTGCTGGCCAGAACCTGTTCAACTTGGAACAGATCAGGGGAATGACATAAGGTGTAAATCCTTATTTGGTGGAAGAATAATGAGGTAATCCTAATGGAGTCCTTGGGACAAGTCAATAATGAAAAGACATAGACTCGCCCGGTGAGCCAGGACCAATGAGGAATGACAGCACAGTTCTGGAAAATAAGGAAAAAGAATAAAAATGAAGGATTTCTGGCATGCCAGCAGAGAAATCTCTGGAGATCAACCTTTGTGAAGTTGAGGACTCTACGCTTAGAAGTGTGAATTATATGTCTGTTTCAACTAAACTAATAAATTTAGGGTGGAGTTGATACAGATTTGACTCTTGTCCTCTTTGTGCCGAACCAATAACTGTTGTGGACGGCAGTAACCAAGTAACAATATATAAATTTAGGTCTATCCAGAATTCTCTCAACGAATCTGACAGCACCTAAGGACAACAGAGATAACTGATGGAAGAATTTACAGAAGCTTACAGACCTAAAACATTAATTCTGTTTCTCTCTCCATCGGAGCTATCAAACCTGCTAAGTGTTTCCTTCATTTTGTTTTTACACCAAATTTCTTAATAGCGTAGTATTTTAGTTTTGTGTATAAATGTCAGTTTTGAGAAAACTGACATGTAAGCTCATCAGGTCTCAATGCAGCTTAACCTGATGATTGTTTCAATGAAAGAGTTCTATATTTCTTCCTTTTTGTTTTTAAAAGGAAGGATTGGTCAATTTCTAATGAAGTATAAATGCATTGTTTCTACTTCAACTTACAAAATAAGCAAGGTTACAGTTTGGGACATTTTCTGCTTCTTCATTAAATCTCTCACAATTTTCACTATTAGCTCTACGAAATATTCCTCATTGTCATCATACTTAATTATACTTCCATTATATATTATGTAGGGGAAGCTTCAGAATCTCATTTACCTTTCAAGGTCATAATTTCCTCAAATCCTAAAACTTTTTATGACAACAAAGAATCATATTGGCAGAATTCTCTGGGTCCACAGGAGGCAGAAGGCCTAAATAATCAGGGGTTACCCTTTGGGACATTAGCTGACATCTTCCTGCCTCTGCCCAGATATGTTCCAGGTGGAAAAATCCTTAGGCAAAGAACTCCTAATTCTACTCAAAACCCTTATGTGGTCAATAAAAGTTCACTTAAGGACCAGTTAAAGATATTTTCCTGTCTGGGGTCCAATCATCTCTACTCCACCCAGAACAGGTGGCACACCCAATAGGTTCTTGTTTCTGACCTCCATTGCCTTCTCCCTACAATTCCCCCCCCCCCCACAACTCCCCAAAAACAATACCCATCTCTATCCCTGGTCACCAATCCATTCTGGCAGTCTGCAGGATGCTAAACTAGTAGCAGCAAGTCTCTGATTAGCTGGTGGCTCCAGGCTGCCAGGACATCCTGGATGAAGGTCCATAGTGTCCATTTCAATGCCTAATGGGCACAAACTTCCAGTGGCCCTTCCTTCTAGAAGTCAGTTCAAGTGTTTCAGTGCTTTTAGTGCCTGTCCAACAAAGCGGATTCTACCAAAATATTCAAAATTCAGAATAGATGCTTTTCTACCTCTGAAAGCATTCCCATTCTTCTAGCAAATTTACCAGGTTGTTAAATTATTTATCTATTCTAAATTAGTAAAGTACAGTTAGGCGGTTTCATACGATGATTACAAACTTACAACATACATTAGTGATAGGCATCTTTACTATTCTAGGATTACATCAAGTGATATATTGAAAGATCACAGCTGAGAAAACACACAGGCATCAGCTCACACAATAAGTACCACCTTCAGTGAAAGTAACTTCAAAGGAAAACAGGTTTGACAGATGAAGGATATTTTTCACATAAACAATATCAAAAATGGAGTGTACCAAGAGATCGAGAGGAAAATAGAATAATGATAAAAATATAATTGGACTCAAGAAAATAATAATTGAACAATACAAATAATATTTGAATTGGAACAGGTGCAAGGAAAAGGAAAGCGTGCCTGAGAATGGAATTATTTCACAGGTAACCTTTAAAGTATAAAGTTCACCACACTAACAAAATAAAATAATGTGAAGGAACAGAAAGAAAACAAGTTGCTGAGTAAAGAAAGACATTTACTGTAATATAAAATATGACATAAAAACAATTGGAGATGATAAATAATAGCAGTAATACTTTTTGCACTTGATTCACAAAGGAACAGCCAACCATAAAGTTCAAAAGAAATCCTGTTCAGGAGATGCATTAACACTACTTTTCCCAGTTCTGATGAAAGTTTATGGATCCACATGAGAGCTTGGAGATGGGGCTCTTAACAACGGAGCTTAAAAGATGGGATGGAAGAAGAAGAGAGAGAGCGCAAAAGAGACAGCAAGACAGAGAGAGAGAGAGAGAGAGAGAGAGAGAGAGAGAGAGAGAGAGAGAGAGTGAGAAAGCTAGAGAGCAAGAGACAGCGAGCGATATAGCACGTGAGAGAGAGAGAGCATGTGATAGGGAGCAAAGAGCGAGAGTGTTGCACCATGTCATCGTCCCCAACCATGCCATCTTGCCAGTAGCAAGGGAGCTGGTGAATGGCGTTTCCACACAAAGACCAACTGAGGTACTTGCATTGCTGTTTGGGGTCTTCTGCATGGTGCTATTGGCAGTTTTTCTGTATTGGAGGGAGCACCCTTCTTGACATGAGGAGACATTGAGTGAACTCTGGGCATCTATCAGCAAGTGTGGGGGCATCAGCCCCCTCTGCAGGCATTCTTTGGCCTGTGGACAAGTGTCCTCAGCTTCAAAGGATGCCTCCGTGGCAACGATGGCATGTTACCTCACTAACTTCACCCTACCCTTCTCTTACCACGTCTGACTAGCCCTTGGGTCAAAAGCCATTGAGTCCTAACTCTTCAATTAGCCAGCAGTCCTATCACCTGTAAAGAGGTACAGGGGACCCTCTTCCCTCCAGTTGACAAGTTGTTGCTTTGTGACCTGCACACTGTTGGATTTGTTGATGGATCTAAATTCAGTCTATTAACTCCTGATCGCAAATGCTACCAGACATGATGAACAACCCCAGCATTTGCTGTTTTAGTTTTGCATTAAATGGGTCACTGTAAGGACTAAAGAATCAAAAGCTAGTTCAATTAGCCTGCAATACATCCACAGTAAAACTAGGTGCCAAAGTTAAGGATCAAAAATAAACATTGCATCTCACAGGAATATACAGAAATCAAGGAAGTATGCAAGTGGTGGGATATTACATTCGGTGCATTTTCTACCATTTTTACCTGCAGTACTGTCAGTTCCACTTTGATTTGGATTTGGGCTGGGACTCTGCGAAGTGGGTGTTGATGTTTGCTCCCATTGATCCAACTGGTAGGTTTTTTCTCCATTAACTACAGGCTGTGAAGATAAAATCAGATTAGTTTGAAAAATGTCAAGTTTTAAAGCTGGTAATTTCCTAATTAATATGTGCATTTTCTTAATTGCGTCTAATAATGTCAGAACTTATTTGCCACATGAGATCAATTTAGGAAACTGGAAAATTTAGAGTTAGCTAAAAATAATCAAACTTTTCATTTGTGGTATATTTTGAACAATGAATGTTTCCTTGATGAAGGTGATCACACTGGGATTACTAATTTGCATTGACTGAAACTAATCAAGATCTATTTTTGTTACCGTACATATGAGGACTGACAGACAGGAAAATAGCCCCGGTTTATCCAACCTGTTCTACACAATAATGCAGTATATTAATAATCCACATGTACTTTAACCCACACAGCACAATGTGATTTCCTGGGAATTCAAATAAATAGATCTAGTCAAAAGTAAAAAAAATATAATCTTCAATCACTCAGATAAATAATCAATAATGATCTAATACCTCCAGGAACAGAATAGTAAAATGTTTTTTGACAATTAGGGGATTGAATTCCACAATTCTGTCTATTGTTCTAAAATAAATTGCAAATATATGGACTTGATTTGCTAGACTGCTAAAATAACATATTTAATAACATATAGCCCTTTATTAAACGTGAAAATACACAGCAAGATGGTATGTAACATGTACCAGAGTTTTGAGTAGTACTGGTTAAACTGGAGTTTAGCTCATTTTTGAGGCATTCCTGGACTTTGGCTACATGAGGAAACAGTCCCAGAATTGTGGGCATCCTGTTGTTTTATCATACTACAATAGAAATATAGGAGTTCAGCAGAATGCTTTGATCCAGCCAAACTGTACGAAGTGAACCAGAGGTTTGATGGGAGAGTAATCCCAAACCAGAGCTTCACTACAATTATGGATTCACTCACCAGCACATTCCTTGAGCTGAATCTCAAATTCCAGAAACAAATAAGTTACAGTAGGATGAGACGAGAAAACGTTGAAATCTCAAACCGCCAAAAACACCTCCCAACACCTACATCTGTGCATAAAGGAGGTGGGTCAAGGGATGGGAAGTCAATCTTGTCCCAGGATATTTAAGTGAGGTTAGCAGGCTCTGATTTAACAGCGGTCCTCAGCAAGAAGAGCCACGGGGAGAAGTACTTCGTCCCTGCCTATACAATCTCCTCCGTACTTCATTCTCACTTCAAATCAGGAATTGAAAACCGAAACCCACTCCCACCATCCTCAAACCACTCCAGGGTCAACAATCTGATCACACCTAACACCACTGCACCCCCATCAACACTGACAACCCCATACTTTTAACATCAGCGATAGGCAAATTACCTTCATTAGCAGACTACTACAGCCTTGCCCAACTGGAAATCAAGTGTGTCATTCAAGCTGACTCCAATCAGGAAAACTAAAATTACATACACTGTGCTGACAAAATAACATTGTGGGTGTGGTTGGTGAGGGCAGTCATATCATTGGATGAATAACCTAGCCCCAGGCTGCTGTTCTGAGGATGTAGGTTTGAATCCCATTATTGCAGATGTTGAAACTTGAAATCAATAAAATCTGGAATTAAAGGCATGTAAAGACCATAGCCATGTAATGAATATAACTTCGTGGCCCAGCATATCCCCCACGCTACCATTACCATCAGGCCAGGAGACCATTTTAGACAATTCCAACAGAACGCCACCACCAAACACATCTTCCCCTCACTTTCCCTGTCTGCATTTTGCAGGGATCATTCCCTCCAGGCCACCCTCGCCCCTTTATTGATCACTAGCATCACCCACCCTTCCCACAGCACCTTCCCATGTAACCACAGAAGGTGCAACACCTGTTCCCTTCACCTCCCCCCCTGTCCACCATCCAAGGGCCTAGAGAGTCTTTCCAGGTGAAGCAGCATTTCACGTGCACCTCATCCAATTCTGTGAACTATATTCGCTGTACCCAATGTGGCCAACTCTATATGTGAGGAACCAAACACAGACTGGGTAACCACTTTACAGATTACTTCCAGTCTGTGTGCAAGCATGACCCTGACCTCCCCATAGCTGGTCATTTTAACACAGCGTCCTGCTCGCATGCCCATTTGTCTGTCCTCAGCATGTTGTAGTGCTCCAGTTTAGCTTTATTTGTTACATTCGCTGTCACCACGTCCTCTCTCCCCTCCCCCTACCCCACTGGGACTGTTCTCTTTCAGGTCTAGCAGTTAGATACACCATTGTTCGGCTATTCTCATATATCGATCAATTTATCTGAACTATCAACATCCTTTCTCTTCCAGCACACTAACTCCACCTCCCACAACTAAAGTATAGTTTTACCCTGCCCCTTTCATACTTCACATCAGCTCTGATAAAGAGTTGTCTAAACTCAAAACGTTAGCTTGTTTTCTCTCCGTGGACAAAAAAACTGCAAACTCTGGTATCCTGCTGCCTGACACTTTGTGATCTCCAGCATTTGTTGTCTTCAGTATCGATTCCAGTATTTGCAGTAATTTTCTCCTACTAAGTCAGGAGTTGAACCAGAGTTCAATGAAGAGTACAGGAGAGCATGCTAGGAGCAGAATCAGGCATACCCTAAAAATGGGCTGCAACCTGGTAAAGTTACTTGTATGCCAAACACCATAGCAGCTCAGTGATCCCACACCAACCAATCAGATCTCAGCTCTGCATGTCTGTGAAGTTTAGTCTATAATGGTGCTGCTGAAAATGTGTTGCTGGAAAAGTGCAGCAGGTCAGGCAGCATCCAAGGAGCAGGAGAATCGACGTTTCGTGCATGAGCCCTTCTTCTCCTCTATAATGGTGCTGGACAATTAAACAACAGAAAGGAGGTGGAATACTCAGAAATATTCCCATGATGGCAAGTGTACCACATCAAAAATAAAGCTAAAGCATTCACAGCCATTATCAGGCAGAACCCAGGCTTGACATTCAAGTACAAACGTTAATATCGGTTTGAAAGCCAGAACAGAAAATGCTGTATCAACATTCAATAATTTGTGAGAAATATGTAAATTGTATTTCCAACCTTAACCTTTTTTTTCATGTTTGCAAATATTTACTTTGACATTAAAAAGTTAAATTACTGAGAAATCAAAAGTATTTTGAACATCTTTTCAGAAAGATGTACACATGGTATCTGGTGGCAAGTGCCCAGAATTGCATAGTGGTCAAGTACCAAAAAAACACAGACTTCCTTACTACAAATGTAGATTTGAGCATTTATACTGGAGATGTTAACAAAAGTCTGTGGCAAAAGGAGTGACATGAGGAAATAAGGTTAATGAAAAGGAAGAATGTACTCTTCATTACAGTATATCTTGATTTAAATATTTATAGAGAATCAATTGTTAAGGTTTTGATCCATTTTGGCTTAAAATTCCATTATCACATGTAATGAAAATGAAGGTATTCTTTTCATTTCCACTGTAACATTTAAATATAACACAATAGGTCTTGTGCATTACTTATCAATTGTCTAGAGAATGCAGCACAATTGTAAATGTTCAATTGCTAACTTGGAGCTGAGATTAAACAACCTTGTTCCTTTAAATCTCACTCAGGAGGAAATAATTTCAGTAATAACCTAAAATGTTTGCAGCGGATTGAAAATGTCTGTCAATTTGAATCCTTAAGTGAATGTCTGGCTTAAGGTCATGGGACCCAGCATTAAATATCTGCTTTAAAATAATCATTTTATAACTGTGACAAAGTTTGACAATGCACAAGTGCATGTTTGGTGGGGTAATACTTCTATTTGGCATTGCACAATTCAGTAGAGTCTGACAACTAGTGTGGTTTTCCTACGCTGCTTCTTCATTAAAGCAACATCTGAGATTAAAATAAGAGGAATGTATGCAGATAGGGATGAAAGATATCTGTTTAAAATAGGGCTGCTGTCCACTTGAAGGGCACAGAGATAGTAACAAGTAATAGTTTTGAAAAGGGTGCTAGAGAACATTCATTAGTCAATACCAAGAAGAACTGCAGATGCTGTAAATTAGAAACAAAATCAGAAATTACTGGTAAAGCTCAGCACGTCTGGCAACATCCGTGGAGAGAAATCAGAGTTAATGTTTTGGTTCAAGAACTACACTTCTAAGGAAGAGTCACTTGATGCAAAATCTTAACTCTTATTTCTCTCCACAGATGCTGCCAGACCTGCTGAGCTTTTCCAGCAATTTCCATTTTTGTTTCATTAATCAATAGATTTGCTATCAATAATTTTGGAAGCAAGAAACAAAACAATTAACAAGAAAACTTTGCATTTGTGCAGAACCTTTCACAATGACATTTGTTCCAAAGTGCTTTATATGTAGTCACTTTGCAGTATTGTCTTTGCTGCAATATTGGAAATATGATAGTGAATTTGGGATTAACAGGCTCCCATAAATAGCTATATGGTAATGACCACAAGATCTGTTTCAGAGATGCTGATGGGGATAATATTGGCCAAGACACCAGGATAGCTCCTTTGTTCTTCTGTGGGAAAGTACATGACCTTTTAGGTCTACCTGAGGGGGGAAAGCATCTTTCGTTTAACAGCTTATCAAAAAGATAATAGCATTACTTCAGAATGTTCAGTAGTGATAAAAATTGTACAAATACCAACAACTGTTGGTTGATACAACAAAACATAACTGTCAGCATAATATGTAATACATGCAAATACTTATAATGAAACCAATTTCAAAAGTAACTTTATGGCTTTGTAAGTTTTTTTTAAAAAAGACAGGCTGGCAGAATGGTCATTGACAAGAGGGAGAGCTGATCAAAATTATTTTGTCACTGTTGAGTTCTGTCCACGACAGTAATGATTTTTTAAAAATTACTTTATTAATGTTCATCTTTATTTCTTCCAGAATCATAGTCATAGTCGTGGTCACAGAGCTGTACAGAGTGGAAACAGACCATCCGGTCCAACTTGTCCATGCCGACCATCTATCCCAAATTAATCTAGTCCCATTTGCCAGCATTTGGCCCATATCCCTTTAAACCCTTCCCATTTATAACTATCCAGATGCCTTTTAAATGTTGTAATTATACCAGCTTCTACCATTTCCTCTGGCGGCTCATTCCACACACTCACCACCCTCTGTGTGAAAAAGTTGCCCTTTAGGTCCCTTTTATATTTTTCCCCTCTCACCTTAAACATTATGCCCTCTAGGTTTGAACACTCTTACCCCGAGAAGAGAACTTGACTATTCACCCTATCAAGTCCCTCATGATTTAATAAATCTCTACAAGGTCACTTTTCAGCGCTCCCAGTAAAACAGCCCCAAGCCTATTCAGCCTCTCCTTCAGCTTAAACCGTCCAACTCTGGTAACATCCTTATAAATCTTTTTTGAACCCTTTCAAGTTTCACAACATCTTTTCGATAGCAGAGAGACTAGAATTGCATGCAGTATTCTAAAAGTGGCCTAACCAATGTCATGTACAGACGCAACATGACCTCCAAACTCCTTTACTCAATACAATACAGAAGCTCTTCATGCTCAAAATATCAAATCTCCTGCTCCTCAGATGCTGCCTGACCTGTTGTCCTTTTCCAGCACCACACTTTTTGACTCTGATCTCCACCAGTCCTCACTTTCTCCAATACTCAATAAAGCCAAGCATACCAAATACAGTAGTTCCTCGACATACGAACGACACCATTCATGTACAAATCGGTTTACGAACAGGATTGTACGTAAAATTTTGCTTCAACGTACGTACGAAATTCAAGGTACGAACAAAGATACGAACGCAAAAAGCCCGTGTGCGGCCACGTGGTTTCATTGTTCTGCTTTGCTACGTGTTTGTTGAACGCAAAAGCTCTCAAGCCCCGCGTGATCTCATTCAGTTCGTCTTTGGCACGTGCGCTGTGAACAGCCGTCCGAGCATTCTTACACTATCCGAACAATGGGAAAAATTGATTCAGTTTGTGAACTTTTCGGTTCGCGAACCGGGTCCCGGAACGGATTAAGTTCGTAAGTCAAGGCGCTACTGTACCTTCTTCACTACCATGTCTCCCTGGGAACTATGAACTTTCAATCAATGCTCTCTTTGTTCAGCAACACTCCCCAGCAGCTTACCATTAAGTGTCTGTCTGCCCTGATTTGCCTTATCTAAATTAAACTCAACCTGCCACTCCTCAGCCAATTGGTCCATCTGATTAAGGGCACTGGCATTGCTTTGAATTAGAGTCAGTAAAGTCAATGTCTGGTCTACCAGAATTTTTTTACGTAGGAACTCTCAAAAGGATGGTGTGGGAGGCAAAGCAATCAAATTCTCAGATGGAGAATTAGTTCACTTTTCAAGCAACAATACTGGATCTTCATGGATAAAGGGGTTTCTAAGAGTATTTGAGACTAAAGTCAGGCTTTTAGCTAAACCTGAGGCTGCTTTGCTGATTCCTGTTCTAATGACAAAAGCAGACTGATGATAGTAATCAAAACTACATAACTAAAGCTATTCAAAACCACAAATTTCAAATCACATAACCAGGGATCCGGAAAGTTTAATGACACATGTTCAGTGTATCTGGTCAAAACCACTGTATATTACTCACAATAACCTGACTATGAGAAAGTGAGAAGCTAGCGAGTCATAAAAGTGTGATGCGAGAAAAGCACAGCAGGTCAGGCATTATCCGCACAGCAAGAGAGTCGGTGTTTTAGGCGTCAGGATATTGTGTGTAATATACAGTAGTTTTTGTCCAGATATACCAAAGATGTGTCATTAACTTCCAGGATCCCTGGTCATGTGATTTGAAACTTGTGGTTTTAAATAGCTTTAATTATATTGTTTTGATTACTTCATCAGTCTGCTTTTATCCTTCTGTTGAAAGACTTGTGTCCAAAACATCGACTTTCCTGCTCCTCGGATGCTGCCTGACTTGCTGAGCTTCTCCAGTGACACACTTTTCAATACAATATCCTGACACTCATTAGGGTTACCTCAAGCATTCACTTCTAAGCTAAACCCCTTTGTAGCTCCTTTGTGCAATCCTGACCACAAGGGTTACATATTACAAAGCTGTACCATTCCAAGAGGATGATTAGTCAGTTTCTGTCTACCGGGGCTGAATGCTTCATTAATGCTGTAGAATTTTGACTGAAATACTTGTAACATAGATTGTCGAGGTGGTCTAAATATTAGTATTATTATTTTTGTTTATCTGCACTCAATCACAAAGTTGCAACACAGAAATAAATATACATCAGCTTGATCTCCAAGAGACACCAACTCAAGACCACTCTGAAGTTTGCTCAGCATGTCACTCCCCTTGCATTAATAGAGGTAGTTGTAAAATTAATAAGGTGAATTCCTAGAGCTTTGGATTTGTTGGGAATTATCGAACCTGCATCAAATAGGAACTAATTTGCAACTTGCAATTCAATTATAATTCATAGGTTAGGATTGGACCAACAATTTCAACAGCAAAAAACATAATAGCCCCTGCAAAAGTCCTGACAGACTCAACTTTGGAAAACTCAGTGCAAACAGATCAAATTTGCAGATGATATTCCAAGAAGGCATAGTGAAACCTGAGTAGACTGCTCTGAAATTACAGCATGCATTGGATAAAATGTATAAATTGGCAGAGCAATGGTAAATTCAATTTAAAAGCTGACAAGTGAAATGTACCGTACAAAGAAGAAAAACTAAATAACACAGATATTTTATGAATGTTGTTGAAATAGTCACGAACTCCAGGAATCTTTGTCAGATCTGCTATACTTTCCTAATCCATACACAGCAGCAAAGCTAAAACAATCATGAACTGCATACTTCAATAAAACAATGTAACTCAAACTATGATCAAAAAGGGGTCAATCAAGCAATACTTGAGCAGGGCATTCAATCCCAGTTACCAAAACAAAGAAACATTCAAATGTTAGTGGCAATCCAGAGACAAGCCATGAGGAAATAAAAATCTTCTTTCATTCAAAGTGGCTGTGAAGCTGTTGCGTTGATGTGAAAATTCAACTACTAGTTCCTATGTATCTTTTAGTCTGCCTGTCATCAGTCCCATACCAGTGTTTGGCTCTTAACTTCCCTTTCAAGACAGGCCACTCTGCACTGTCTATAAACTGCAGTGGTACAAGAATGCAGCCCTCCAACCTTCTCAGGTCTGATAAGGATGACTATTAAATGTCAGCCTTGCCAGAAATGTCCAAATCGTGAAATTTTTTTATTTTAAATTAAGTGTAACTACATATTATTTTGGTTTGAACCAAGGAACTATTTATTTCACTTAATAATCATTGCGTTGTCAAGTGAATAGAACTAAAAATAATATAGTTTTAACATAATTCAAGCCATGCTTTAAGATGAACCATGATATAAAACACTAGTTCAGCCTCAATCAGGAATTCAGCCCAATTCTGGGCACCAAGCATAGGGAAAGGCTTTAGAGATTATACAGTACAGATTTGAATTGAATTGAATTTATTGTCACGTCTACTGAGGCACAGTAAAAAGCTTTGTCTTGCGAGCAATACAGAAAGATCACATAGCTAAGTAGCATAGATAAATAAATAATAGGAAACAGCAGCAAAAACAAAAACACAGGTACAGGTGAATGTTAAGAGTTTGAGAATCCATTCAGTATTCTAACAACAGTAGGGGGGTAGAAACTGTTTTTGAAACTGGTTGGTGCATGTGTTCAGGCTTCTGTACCTTCTCTGCAATGGTAGAGGTTGTAGAAAAACATTGCCAGGGTGGGATGGATCTTTGAGAATGCTGGCAGCCTTTCCTTAACAACAGGCCTGATAGATGTATTCAATAGACGGGAGGTTGGCCCTTGTGATTGTTTGGGCCAAGTTCACCACTCTCTGTAACCATCTCCAATCTTGAATGGTACAGTCGCCATACCAAGTTGTGATACATCCAGACAGAATACTCTCGATGGTGCACCTATCAAAGTTGGCAAGGGTATTCACGTCATGCCAACTTCCTCAGCTGCCTGAGGAAGAAGAGACGTTGTTGGGCCTTTGTAACCAGGACACCCACATGAAGAGTCCATGAAAGCTTGTTGTGGATGACCACTCCCAGGTCTTGACCTGTTCCACCTCTGTGCTGTTAATGTGTAGGGGGGCATGAGTAACATCCTGACCAAAGTCAATAATGAGTTCCTTGGTTTTGCTGGCGTTGAGAGCTAGGTTGTGCACAGTGCATCGTTTTTCCAGGTCTTCCACCTCCCGTTTGTAGCCTGTTTCGTCGCCATCAACCGACTATGGTGGTGTCATCAGCAAACTTGTAAATGGCATTAGTCCTGTATTTGGCGACGCACTCATGGGTATACAATGAGTACAGTAGGGGGCTGAGAACACACCCCTGGGGGACTCCAGTGATGAGTGCTCGTGAGGATGAAATATTGTCCCCAATCTTCACTGATTGTGGCCTGTGGATCAGGAAACTGAGGATTCAGCTGCAGAGACTGGAGCTTAGCCCAAGATCAGTAAGTTTAGTAATCAGTCTCAAGGGGAGAATAGTATTGAAGGCTGAACTCTAGTTAATGAGTAGGATTCTTAACTAGCTGCTCTTGGTGTCAAGATGTTCTAGGGAGAACTGAAGGGCAAGTGATATGGCATCTGACATGGATCTGTTGGTCCAATAGGAAAATTGGAATGGGGAAGCTGGAGTTGATTAATGCCATAGCCATCTTTTAAAAGCACTTCATGACCTCCAAAGTTAGGGCCACTGGGCGGTAGTTATTGAGACATGATGCATGAGCCTTCTTAGGCACAGGGTCTTTTGGTCTTGAAACAGGCAGGGACAGTGACCTGTACAGGGAAAAGTTGAAGATGTCTGAGAAGATCTCTGCCAGTTGATCTGCACATGCTCTGAGTGCATGGCTTGATACTCCGTCTGGTCCCATCGCTTTCCTTGGATTCACACGAAGGAAAACTGACCTCTGATGCAGTGACTGTTGGGATAAGTTCATTAGGACTTGTCGGAATAGGTGTTACCTCTCTGCCAAAAGTCTGCTCAAAGCGAGCATAGAAGGCGTTGAGATCATCTGGGAGGGCTATGTCATTGTCTGCCATCTCTTTTTAGAACCTCTGATGTCATTCAGTCCTTTCCATAGTGGCCAGGTGTCCGTCTGGGTCTCTAGTTTGGATCGGTATTGGTCCTTGGCTGTCTTAATGGCTCTGCGAAGGTCATACCTGTATTCCTTACATTTGAGTGGGTCTCCTGAATTGAAGGCCTCACACCTAGTTTTTAGCAGATCCTGTATGTCTTGATTCCATCCAGGGTTTCCTGTTGAGGAACACCCAGATTGACTTCCTCGATATGCAGTCCTCCACACACTTGCTGACAAAATCTGTGACAGTGGTGGCGTACCCATTCCAGGTACCTGCAGACTGTTTGAACATGGCCCAATCAGCCGATTCCAGACAGCACCAGAGTTGATCCTCTGCCTCCTCTGACCAGCACTGGACCTGTATCCACAAGGGGGTCTCCTGCTTGAGCTTTTGCCTTAAGCCGGGAGAAGAAACACAGTATTGTGGCCAGAGTTCCCAAAATGAGTGCGGGGAATGGAGCGGTAGGCATCCTTCACAGTGGTGTAACAGTCGTCTAAAATGGTCAGGTGGGGGAGGTAAATGTTCTGGTGGTATTTGGGCAGCACCTTCCTTAGATTGGCTCAATTGAAGTCGCCAGTTACAATAAATAGGGCCTCAGGGTGTTCCGTCTCCAGGATTTTAGTGGTGGAGTATAGCACATCCAGAACTTCCTCAACCTTTGCTTACGGCGGTATGTACACAGCAGCTAATATAGCAGCGGTAAATTCCCGTGGTAGATAGAAGGGGCGGCATTTGATGATGAGGAATTCAAGGTTCAGGGAGCAATGGCTGCCCAGAGTTGCAATGTCCGTACACCATAAGTTGTTGATTAAAAAACAAACACCTCCACCCTTTGACTTACCCGAGGATGCTGCACAGTCCATACGATGGATAGAAAAACCATCAGCCTGAAGTGCACAGTCAGGAATTGATGGGTTGAGCCAGGTGTCTGTGAAGCAGAGTGCGCAGCAGTCTGCAGTTCACATTGGAAGCTGATCCGTGATCCGAGTTTGTCCATTTTGTTCTCCAGAGATTGTACATTTGCTAGGAGTAAGCTAGGAAGGGGAGTCTTGAAACTGCGTAGTCTCAGCCTTACTAGCAGGCTGACATGCTTACCATGCTTCCTTGCAGGTTTCTTACATTCAAGTGGTCCAGCAGTCTGGTGGAGTGGATTGTGACTACTTCCGGTCAGGTGATCCTTCCTATGACACTGTGGAGCAGGTAGAACTGCTTCGGACCGTGTAGCAGATAATTTACTTTGTGGTTTTTTTAACCGGAGGGCGTTTGCTTAGGATGCAGTGGAGAAATTTCTGGTTTCAGTTGCTGCCGATTTGCTGCTTCATAGTGTAACCAGCAGGCATCCAGCAAGTGATTTTTTTCTTGATTGGCCAAAAAGGAAGCTTCAAGCATTGAAAGAATTGTGAAACTAGCCAATGTAGTTGAGAGAGATAAAGAAAGAGAGAGAGAGAACTCCTCTATTTTGAGCATCCCCTCTGCATGGTAACAAATTTAAATTCAAAAATGGCCATAGCTGCAAAGACACCTTAGTGCATGAGAAACTACTACTGGATATTGAGGATCCACAGCTGTAGCCAAATAAGCAGAGAGGGACTGAAAGGAATTCTGGAGCACGAGGTCCCCCTACCTCTGGAACCCTCTGTTTGGTGCTGGGAGGCTACTGCCAAGCAGCCGACCTGTTCCTGATGTTTATAAGTTCATAAGATATAGGAGCAGAATTCGGTCATTTGGCGCATCGAGTCTACTCCATCATTTGATCATGATATGCTCCTCACCCCCATTTTCCTGCATTCTCCCCATATCCCTTCAACCAGTTACCAAGTAAAAATCTGTCTCACTCCTCCTCAAATGTGCACACTGTCCAAGCATCTACTGCACTGTGGGGTAGTAAATTCCACAGATTCACAACCCTTTGGGAGAAATAGTTTCTCCTCAAGTCTGTTTTAAATTTGCTACCCATCATCCTAGAATGCTCCATAAAAGAGGAAGCATCCGCTCCACGTCTATTTTATCCACACCTTTCATCATCTTGAATACCTCAATTTGATCTCCCCTCATTCTTCTAAATTCCAGAAAGTATAGCCCTAAACTGTTCAATCTCTCTTTACACGTCAAAACCGTCATCTCTGGGATCAATCCAGTGAGCCTCTTCTGAACTGCCTCCAATGCCACTACACTTTCCTCAAATAAGGGGACCAAAACTGTACACAATACTCCAGGTGCAGTCTCACCAATGCCTTGTAGTTTCAAGAATACTTTTATATTCTATTCCGTTAGCTATAAACGCCAACATTCCATTCACTTTCTTTATTATCTGCTGTACCTGCATGCTAATTTTCTGAGACTCAGAACTGTTCCAGAATTCTCACAGACCAACTTGAAAATAACCAATCTTTACCTCATCCCAATTAGCCCTCGAACTCCCTAATAAGCCTCCAGGAAAAAGAGCTTAGTTTGTTTGCTGACAGGACAAAATTGCCTGCCTCCACCCATCCAGCCTCCATTCTCATTGACTTTGCATGTGAAGCCAGGATGCAAAACTCCTCTGAACTTGTTTTAAAGAATATTTTCTGGTTCATCAAAACTTTTCAATTCAACATATTCTGTCAGTGATTCTGTTCGGTCTGTGGAGACCACAAACTCTTGAGCATATACTGTATTCTCGAGTTCATGGGTTTTGATTTGGGTTGTAAATTTATCCAACTTGTTCAAATAGTGAAACTGTAATGAATAGCTCTCATTCAGTTCCTGAAGTGGAGGAGCCAATGTTGGACTGGGGTGGACAGAGTTAAAAATCACACACCAGGTTCTCCGTTCCTGAAGCACTTTCAAGATAGCTTTGTGATTTGATATGCTACCAGCAATTTCCTGAAAGATTTGCTTTACATTTGGAATTAAATGGTACGTCATCATGTTTTGACAAATATTTCTACATTTTCGTTTTCAGTTATGTGCTTCAGCAAAGACATTATCCCATTGTGGCACTGTATTCCTGTACTCACTTGTCTTGTATTATTTTAACCAGAATCATATTCTTTTGTAATACTTGACTAACTCTAAGTATCTTCAAAGCTTTCTGAGTTAAGCCAACAAACTAAATCAATAAGCGGGAAAACAATCTTGACAATTGGCACCTTGGGAGAACAGATGCTAATTACTAACTTAGCAGAGATGTATCATTTAGAGTGCATAAGATACTTGAAGTGGAATTGCAATATGGTAATAAATCTATGACTGTAAGACCCTGCTCAGCTTTTGTGGAAGGAAATGTGCTGTTCATACCCAATTTGGGCTAATATGCCACTCCAGTTGCAAACTAAATGATGTGGACCCAACCTAACTGCTCTGTGATAACCAAACAGACCATTAAAAGCATCCGGGGTAGAAAATAAATGTAATCCCTGTTAGCAAGTTCGACATCCTGAAATTCTGAAAATAAATAAGAAAAACTTCAGACTTCGAAGTTATATCCTATTGTTTCTTGAACTCCCTAAGTCAGAGCATGATTTGGAGGTGCCAGTATTGGACAGGGGTGTACAAAAGTTAAAAATCACACAACACTAAGTTATAGTCCAATAGGTTTATTTGGAAGTACAACCACCTGAATAAGGAGCAGTGTTCCAAAAGCTCGTGCTTCCAAATAAACCTGTTGGACTATAACCTGGTGTTGTGTGATACTTAACTAGGTCAGAGCAGTTATGTTGGTCAAATAAATCCTAAACTGCAATTCTACAGTTTCGCACAGCTGTGATACTGACATTAAAACAATCCACCACAATTAGTGAATGGACTGAATTAGTTATTTTTTGATCAAGGCGAGACAAGAACAATTCTGTCATTAAGCAATTATGCTTGAGTTATAGAGTCATAGAGATGTACAGCACGGAAATAGACCCCTCGGCCCAACTCATCCATGTTGACCAGATATCCCAACCTAATACAGTCCCATTTGCCAGCACTTGGCCCATATCCCTCTCAACCCTATTCATATATTCATTCAGATGCCTTTTATATGTTACAATTATACTAGGCTCCACCACTTTCTCTGGCAGCTCATTCCATACACACACCACCCTCTGCATGAAAACGTTGTCCCTTAAGTCCTTTTTATATCTTCCCCCTCTTACCCTAAACCTATATCCTCTGGTTCTGGACTCCCCCACCCCAGGGAAAAGACCTTGTTTATTTATCCTATCCATCCCTCTCATGATTTTATAAACCTCTATGAAGTCGCCCCTCAGCCTTCGATGCTCCAGGAAAAACAGCCCCAGCCTATTCAGCTTCTCCCTCGAGCTCAAATCCTCCAACCCTGGCAACATCCTTCTAAATTTTTTCAACTTTTACAACATCCTTCCGATAGGGAGGTGACCAGAATTGTACGCATTATTCCAAAAGTGGCCAAACCAATGTCCTGTACAGCCACAACATGACGTCACAAATCCTACACACAAATACTCTGACCAAAAAAGGAAAGCATACTAAACGCCTTCTTCACTATCCTATTTACCAGCGACTCTACTTTCAAGGAGCTATGGACCTGCACTCCAAGGTCTCTTTGTTCAGCAACACTCCCTAGGACCTTAAGTGTATTAAGTATATAAGTCCTGCTATGATTTGATTTCCCAAAATGCAGCACTTCACATTTATCTAAATTAAACTCCATCTGCCACTCCTCATCATTTAACATCTTAAAAAGACAGGAGAAAATTACGGCACTTAAAAAAAGTTGTTTTCAAATTTTGATATCCACCTGTTTAAAACTTTTCAGATGAATTTGCCACACTTCACACACTGTATTCAGGTATCAAATTTAAAATTTCTGTCACATTTCAAACAAAAAACGAGAAAGGACATGTATCGTTTCATATAAGTTTGTTCTTAACTTATCTATTCTTAAAGAAGATTTACAAGAAACTTACCATATGAGTATATTTTGTGAAGTATTTAAATGGTCCAACAAGCTTATACAGAATTTCACTAAGTATGGAATAGTGCATAGTCTGCTACATGATATTGTCCTTGGGAACTTGCACAACTCCTGAGCTGCTGTAAGCAATATTACAAAATATCTGTTTGTATTATTATAATTTATGTTCTCTTTATAATTGTATTCTACAATTTATATTCTGGAAAGGAATTATGGTATGAAATTGCTTTGTCCATCTATTGCTATTTTATTTTGACAATGTGCTCAATGAGACAAATTTCCTTTGTCTAGTACAGCAAAATATCCAAACAAGATAATTTTGCAATTGGTAGTTTTTAGTCAAGCCAATATAGGGTAATGCAAGCCTTTTGCAAGCATTAATGGAGATTATATGGGAGTGAAACGAGAAGGCTTGAAAATTTTTCATTTGGAACACTTAACTATATTGACTTTGAGTATGACAATAGAATAAAAGTACTTGTGGAAACTTGACCAGGAGAGCACTAAATCCAGCAGACAATCAGCCTGCCACCTACCCAACTATCCTATCCCTACCTCAATTATGGACATGCTGCTATGGGTGTGGGAAAATCAGACAGATCACCTGCCAGTGGGCCAATTGAGATCATCGTGGGTAATTAATTGCTCATAAAAGACTCGCACACTGATCAAACTAGCCTCAGAAGAAAGATCAGGGTCTTTTGCAGAAATGAACAGAGTAGGGAGTAGACAAGATTAACATGTGTAGAAATATGTCAATGTGTCAATGTGTCAACCTGTCTCTTAACCTTTTTTTGACTGGCACACCTATTGTGCATTTCCAAAGCAAGAAAATTCATGGAAAGGATATACAATCAAAAAGAAAACTCCTGTTAATACTCAAAACAAAGAAACACAAAGACGTTACACCAAGAAAAACTTCTGGAGCAAATAGCTATAATCTACTCTATTTCCATTTTCCTTTAAGCCTCGTTTCCTTCTAAGGACAGAGTTAGAAGATTATCAAGGAAAAACAATACATCTAAAACTTGGCTGGAGTGGCCAATATGCCTGCAGATTTCCCATATATTAAAATGTAATTGTTATAAGCTTCATAGCACAACTATGCCACATCTTGAAATTTGGCTTAAGCTTGATTGGGTCACTGTATGCGTCACATTTTCTAAATGAGGAAACTCTTCAGAAATCTGAAGCACAAAGGGACTTATGAGTGGTCATTCAGGATTTTCTTAAGCTTAACATGCAGATTCAATTAGCAGCTAGGAAGTCAAATGCAATGTTAGCATTGGTTTTGAGATAGATAGTACACAAGAACAGGGATGTACTGCTGAGGCTGTGTAAGATTCTGGTCAGACTGCATTTGGAATATTGTGAGCAATTTTAGGCCTCATATCCAAGGAAGGATGTGCTGGACTTGGAGCGGTGCAGAGGTAGTTCACAAGAATCATCCTGGGAACAAACAGGTTGTCATATGAGGAGCAGCTGAGGATGCTTGGTCTGTACTTGATGAAGTTCAGAAGGATGAGAGGGAACTAAGGGGCCTGAATACAGTGAAGATGGAGATGTTTCCTCAAGTAAGGGAGACTCAGCTCCAAGGGCTCAGCCTCAGTGTGAAAAGACAACCCTTTAGAACAGATATGAGGAGGAATTTCTTCAGCCACAAGGCAGTGAAACTGGGGAATTTATTGTCACAGAAGACAGTGGAGGCCAAATCATGAAGTGTATTTAAGACAGAGATAGATAGATTCTTGATTAGTAAGAGGATCAAGGGTTACAGGG
Organism: Chiloscyllium punctatum; assembly: GCF_047496795.1. Lineage (NCBI taxonomy): Eukaryota > Metazoa > Chordata > Chondrichthyes > Orectolobiformes > Hemiscylliidae > Chiloscyllium > Chiloscyllium punctatum. The sequence goes on along the minus strand of NC_092775.1, from coordinate 47,864,595 downwards.
AGAAGGCAGGAGAATGGCACTGAGAAACATATCAGCCATGATCAAATGGTATAGCAGACTCAATTGGTCAAATGCTTAATTCTGTTCCTATTTCTTGAGTGGAAAAATCAGATTGAAAATCGAAGTGAACTGAAGTGACAATCAATAGCAAAGTTTCAGTCACTTCTTCATACATGAGTTTGGGGCTGGTTAGTTCAGTTGCCTGGCGTGCAATGCAAAGTAACACCTAGAATGCAGGTCAATTCCCAAACTGGCTGGCATCACCATGAAGACTTCATCTTCTCCACCTTGCCCCTTGCCTGAGATATGGTGACCCTCAGGTTAAACTCACCACCTGTCATTTCTCTTGTAATGAGAGAGAAACTGTATGATCTTTTAGTACTACACAAATGTGAACATAAGTGAGCATTCCCTCAGAGTACTCACCTGCAGGGTTTGTTAGCACCTTCTTTCTGTCTTTAGATTCTAATAAAATTGTGCTTAGCTGATCAAAGATTAAATACAAGATCAAACTGTACCTTTACATAATGTTCACCATCACAAATTGAATTTTCAAAGTTCTGAATCAATAAAATGAATGATGAAGCAAAAAGTCCAGTGTTGAAGGCAATCCACTGAAGTATCAAACAATTATCATCATTTTTCACCAGATGAATTGTTTCATGAAAAAAACAATTTTTAAGTTATGTTTTAAATTGGAAAAAGGAACAAAGGCAGTGATTAAGATTCCACTTAAGTACAAGACATTTCTGGTTTCAGCTTAAACTATGTTTGTCAAAGCCCAGTTCAATGATAGGTCTGTGTTCAGACTGATCTTACGAAAACAGCCTGGAGAAACAACTGTTATAAAGTCCGAAAACAAAAAGGCATTTTTAGCTCTCCCGGGGTTTTTTCTTGGGCTGTTAACATGGAATAATTCATGAGATCAGTGTAAATGCTCAGACAAATACTCTATGGATGTCAGCTGTAAATCATTCACTATATGTTTCAGACAGGTCATTTAATACTTCCGAGAACACCAATCAACTAAGGATGTTCCTTAGAACACCACCTGGGAGTACATTCCTATCATGTGACTGTCTCACACTAAATCTAATGTCTATGGGACTAAAATATAAATGTAACAATGATTACCTTCTGTAAAGAAAGCTTTTGCTATGCAGCAGTCACCGAATAACAATCTTCTAAATATGTGCCATCACACGGGATTTTAACAGATGTCACAGGTTGAGATCAATAACCTGGTTTGTTTGAGCTACAAAATAGTTTTCTGACATACATCACAAATTTCCCTCCCCCAACCCCTAAATCTGAAGTTTGCCAGGCACCACCCTGATGCAGGTGCTGCAGCACACACAACAAATGTTCACCAGATGTATGCAGGGAACTAATGTAAAGCTGACTTGACGCCAATGTTGTCAGTCTGGTGTAAAGGTAAGCCCTGTATTCATGGGTGATACATTCCAAGACCTACCGCAGATGCCTGAAACTGCGGATAGTAGCAAACCCTAATGTTTTAATGGGAAACTTACCACCCGGGCAACCCCCTGGAATTATTTCTGGAACATTCAATGTGATATTTTCGGGCTGTGGTAAACTACAGATAACTGGAACCACGGAAACAAAATCCACAGATACGGGGGTTCTACTGTATGATTAGATTGGATTAGATTCCCTAGAGTATCGAAACAGGCCCTTTGGCTCAACAAGTCCACACTGACCCTCCGAAGAGTAGCCTACCCAGAACCATTCCCCTACGTTTACCCCCGACTAATGCACCTAATGCTATGGACAATTTAGCATGGTCAATTTACCTAACCTGCACATCTTTGGATTGTGGGAGGAAACCAGATCACCCAGATGAAACTGTGTAAACACGGGGAGAATATACAAACTCCACACAGACAGTCGCCCGAGGCAGGAATTCAACCCGGGACCCTGGCTCTGTGAGCTAGCAGCGCTAACCACTGAGCCACCGTGCCGCCCATATATTGCTTCAGCTAATATTCTCTTAACCCCACATAGCTGAATGTACATTCAGTAACAAAAAGGAGCCTTGAGCAGGGCTATTTAAAAGAAGCAACTTCTCACAGGTTAGTTTCTGGGTGATTTCTTCCAGCTTTTCTGACAATTCTACAACCTTATTTTTGCATTTTCCACACCTATTTCAAGTTTCATAGTGCATAATTCGCTAGACCCTGGGGCAGTTCTGGCAGATTGGAAAACAATAAATGTTTTCCACTGTTTAAAAAAAGTAGACAAAAAGATGGGGAATTATAGGCCTACTCCTGCTCCTGTTTCTTAATTTCCTATGTTCAAGAGGTTAGGGAATTTTGTAGCAGATGCTGAAGTACCTATTTTTGATTTGAAGACTTCTTCACAACTCCATTTCTCCCAAACGGGGTACACTAGTAGGCCCTTCTCGTGGAATACAGCTTGATTAGGAGAATGATGAGAGGCCATGCAGAATCTCACAAATGGTTTACCATAAGAAAGAGAGAGTTAAAGAGAAGAGGGACAATGTCAGCTTTGTTTAGACTGTTCAGACAAGAATTCTGCCAACAGTAACTCAGAGTGCAACAGAATAGTTCCTCATGGAAATCAGCAGCAAATGTCAACAATTATGTGTATTTCTATAATACTTCTAATGCGTCAAAATGTTCTACGATGCTTCACAGGAATATTATAAAGCTAAATTCAATACAGAAGCACATAAAGAGCCATCAGCAAAGATAATCAAAAGTTGGTAAAAGTAGTAACTTTTGGGAACATCTTAAAATGAAGAAAGAGAATTCCATTTTGAGGTTGGGAAGAATTCCAGAGCTTCAGGTCTTGGCAACTTAAACCACGACCACCAATAATAGGAATTAAAATTGGGGATACTCAAGGAGGCCAGAATTACAAGAGCACAGATATCTTGAAGTGTTGTGGAGGCTGGATGAGATAACAAGGGTAGAGAGGGACAAGATAATGAATTTGAAAACAAGGGTGAGAGTTTGCATGATCTCAAGTTTACGGAGAGTAAGGAATGCATTGACATTGATTGTACAGGTGACCATGGAAATGAACTCTAAATCATCTGGATGGTTTTTGGGCTGGAGATACAGTATCATCACGAAGGATCTCTCTTCAAAGACAGCTCTAACCCATAATGCAGGGTGTCACTGATCGAATATATTGTGGCCATTGTATGTCTATTTTGCCGAGCACCAAAACTCAAAAAGAATTCAGTAACACACAGCACATCACACAGGTCAAAGTTCACTGCACTGATCACAGTTACGAAGTCATCTTGAGAGATGAAAACAGGTTCATACACTTTGAAGCTTTTACCCTTCCACAGGTGCAGCATATCTAGAATTCTTGTAATCTACTCGAGAACAGATTAATGGATTATCAAAACACTGCAACCCCATGTGAACACTAATGTTCAAAACTAACATAGCAACAATCTGAGCCACTGGACTTTGCAAGGCAGAAGTCTAAACAACAACTGCAGCACTTAGATCTTTGATAAAGAACAGCATGACCTGTGATGGAAGCTAATATGCTGACCATCTAAAGTTGCACTGTGCTTTGTCCAGAGTTCACTGTCACCGCCATGCTAGAAAGGATGGGCTCCAAGAGCCCTTTTCCTCACATGCTTGATCCCTTCATATTTTTTGACATCGAACCAGATTTTCTGGCAGACTTGGCAATGTATTAAATAGTTTTGTTGTGTATAGCTATCAGTCTTCTTCTGCAGAAGAACTGATATGTTACCTCACCCTTCTCCCTTGTCCTGGCTGCAGCCCTGCTGATCAGGATGTGTGACCACTTGGATCCCACCTCTGATCTATCCATGCATGTGTTGATACCTGAATTGGTAGCTATAACCATGAAATTAAATGACAGGAGTCATCAGTATCATTCTCTTTGTGGCATTCTTTACCCTGTTTGGGCAAGTTTTACTTAAGCGTACTGATACTTGAGGGGAAAGGCATATGGACATGGTTATGGACAGTTGGTGGTGTGAAAATAAAGTAAGGGATACATGTTTGTGCTGTCTGCAGCTGTATGTCAGAAGAAATGATGGGGTGAAGGTGATGCAGGATGTGTTCAGAATGGTTAAATATGAGGATACCAGAATCTTCACTGGATTTAGCCCTACCACTGACCATAACCTAAACAATGGTCATTCCAATAATGTCCAGCACTGCATCTTCTATGAAGAATAAAGCATGCAGACACAAATCTCTCCTTCCAGTTAATTCCTGCTGCCTTGAGAGGTGCCCCAGTTTTTCCTTTTTTTGGCTGTTGTAAATAAATAACTGACAACGTGTGCAAGCCATGAGTTTCAGGCACAAGATCTAAAATACTAAAGTGTGTGAGGAAGACATGAAGCATGTGCATATTTGTCTGGCTATTACCTTCCATATAAAATCCAATACTGCAAGTATAGCAATGAGCACAATCCGATTGGTGTGTGATAAGAAACTATGAAAGTTGATTCTAAAGCTAACTTTATCACTACATGCATCTTTCCAGTTTGAAGGGCCCAGATAATGACCAATTGTGGAAAATTGTTGGTGAAAACATCTCTAAAGAAATAAACAATTCTCTTGACACTATTTGTGTCCCTTCAGATACTGAAGCAATCCATGGCTAAACACAGCAAGATCTGGACAATATTCAGGCTTGGGCTAACAAGCAGCAAATAATATTTACACCACATAAGTGCCAGATAATAACAATCTCGAACAAAAGAGGATACAGTCATTGCTCCTGGACATTCAATGGCACTGGCATTACTGAATACCCTGCTATCAACATCCAAGGGGTTACCATTCATCAGAAACCAAATTGGATTGGCCATATGAATACTATGGCTGCAACAGCAGGTCAGAAGCTAGGAATCTTGCAGCCATAAACTCACAAAACCCTGTCCGCAATCTGAAAAAAGACTCCACCATTTGCCTGAAGCTCCAAAAGCACTCAAGAGATTTGACACCATCCAAGAAAAAGCAGTCCACTTCACTGACACCACATCCACAAACATTCAGTCCCTCCATCACAAATGCATACGACAGCAATGCGAAAAAGCTACAAGGCAATGCAACAATTCACCAAGGCTCTTCGAACACACTTTCCAAATGCATCACTGAAAGGACAAGGGAAACAGAGACATGGGAACACCATGACCAGCAATTTCCCCTCCAAGCCACTCAATGTCCAGAAACATAAAATTCAATACTTAGAAATCTTTTTTTTTGTTTCAGCAGCAGGAAGAGCGCAAGTGTCAACCAGGAGCCTGATGGGAGGGTGAGTCACTGATTAAAAATTTACCATTCGAATATGCTGAGTGCATGCTGAGCAGGAGCAGACACGAGACTGCTGAGTAAGTGAAGTAATATATTTGGGTGGTGCATAATCTGAAACACTATTTAGGTAGTGTCTCCCACCCAACCTCCTCCTCTTATCAAAAAAACAAGTTCTCTGCACCAGATTAGTAAGGTAACTAGTTTTCTTTTATACTTTAGTTTTCTACAGCTTTTTTGAGAATTTAGAATAGTGGGAATGGCAGTTAGGGCAGTTGAGTGGTCCTCCTCCAGAATGTGGGAGGTAAAGATCACCACTGGTGTCCCTGTTGACTTCATCTGCAGAAAGTGCACCCAATTTCAGCACCTAGAAAACCATGTTAGGGAACTGGAGCTGGAGCTGGATGAACTTCAGATCATTCGGGAGGTGGAGGGGATTATTGAGAGGACTTACAGAGAGGTAGTCACACCTCAGGTACAAGAAAAAGGCAGATGGGTTGCAGTCAGAGGACAGAAAGGGAACCGGCAGGCAGTGCAGGGAACCTCTGTGGCGATTCCCCTCAATACCATTTTGGATACTGTTGGGGGGAGACAACTCCTCATTTTGTGCAATAGCCTACCAGGGGCAACCTTATCAAATGCCTTATTGAAATCCACATACACCACATCACCCGCTTTACCCTCATCCACCTGTTTGGTCACTTTCTCAAACAATTCAGTAAGGTTTGTGAGGCACGACCTACCCTTCACAAAACCGTGTTGACAATCCATAATCAACTTGTTCCTTTCGAGATGATATAAATCATTTTCTTATAACCCTTTCCAACACTTTACCCACAATTGAAGTAAGGCTCACTTACCAAGATTATTACCAGGATTGTCTTTACTCCCCTTCTTGAAAAAAGGAACAACACTTGCTATCCTCCAGTCTCCTGGCACTATTCCTGTAGACAGTGACAACATAAAGATCAAAGCCAAAGGCTCAGCAATCTCCTCCCTGGCTCTACAGAGAATCCTAGGATGAATCCCATTGGGCCCAGGGGTCTTATCTATTTTTATACTTACCAGAATTACTAACACCACCACCTTATGCACCTCAATCCCATCTAGTCTAGCAGCCTGTATCTCAGTATTCTCCTCAACCACATTGTCTTTTTCTCGTGTGAATACTGACTAAAAGTATTCATTTAGCACTTCCCTTATTTCTTCTGACTCCATGTACAACTTCCCACTAGTATGCTTGATTGGCCCTAATCTTACTCTCGTCATTCTTTTATTCCTGATATACTGTTAGAAAGCCTTAGAGTTTTCCTTGTTCCTATCCAACAATGACTTATGTCCCCTACTGGCTCTTTTTAACTCTCTCGTTAGGTCTTTCCTGGCCAATTTGTAACTCTCTCAAGAGCTCTAACAGAGCCATCACATCTCATCCTGACATAAGCCGCCACCTTCCTCTTGACAAGTGATTCAACTTCCTTAGTAAACCATGGCTCCCACGCTCAACAACTTCCTCCCTGACAAGTCCTCAAATTCCTTTTTGCAACCATAATGCATATGTTCTATACCAACAACCCTGTTACTCTCGCTTCTATCCAGAATTATCTTTGCAATCCTTTCCTCTACATCTCTGGAACTAATCGGAGGCCTATAGAAAACTCCCAATAGGGTGACCTCTCCATTGAGTTTCAGAGCCATGCATTCATGCTGCAGCTATACACAACTCTGGTGCAGCCACACTTGGAGTATTGTGTACTTTTCTGGTCACTGTATTATAGGAAGGATACTGAAGCTTTGGAAAAGGTTCAGAGGAGATTTAATGGATGTTGTCTCGTATGGAGGGAAGATCTTAAGAGAAAAGGCTGAGGGACTTGAGGCTGTTTTTGTTAGAGAGAAGAAGGTTGAGAGGTGACTTAATTGAGACATAAGACAATTAGAGGATTAGATAGGATGGGCAGTGAGAGCCTTAGTCCTCAGATAGTGATGGCTAGCATGAGGGGACATAGCTTGAAATTGAGGGGTGATAGATATAGGACATTTGTCAGAGATAGTTTATTTACTCAGTAGTAGGGACGTGGAACTCCCTGCCTGCAAAAGTAGTAGACTTGCCAACTGTTAAGGGCACTTAAATGGTTATTGGATAAACAGATGGTTGGAAATAGAATAGTGTAAGACAGATAGACTTCAGATTGGTTACACGTGTTGGCGCAAAATCGAGGACTGAAGGGCCTATACTGTGCTGTAATATTCTATGTTCATAACTCTGTTACTTCACTATTACTGGGTCAACATCCTGAAACTCCCTAACAGCACTGTGGGTGTCCCAGTAGCTCACTCTATATTCCCCCCAAGGGCAATAAGTGGTTGGCGATAAATGCTGGCCTAGCCAGATGATCCTGCAGTCTACGTATGAATTTTGTAAACATGATGTTGTTACTGATTAAAACTACACTTTTAAATTTTATCTTCCCCTTCACACTCATGCTTTTTCTGTTCTATATGTGACAAAGGTAAGCATTGATCTGTGTCACCTTTGAACTCACAACAGTGGCTTACATTTGTGGACATAAACTATGCAAGATACTTTTCTTTAAAGTTCCAATGTGCAGAAAAATTAGGTAGCTGCACCAAGATTGTAAGTAGGTCCCATCAGAGATTCAAAGCACAAATTAGAGCAGACAATTAGCCCAGAGCTCTGAAGAATAGAGTTTTTCAAAAATCCCATAGATTATTCTTTAAAAGAAAGGGATCAATGTCAGAGTATGAGAAATAGGCTTGGGTGCTGGGATTGATGGATTGTTAATTGTGCATTTTAATTTTTATTTAACCTATTAACAATCAGAAATGTTATTACAGACCTCTGGAGCAGGTGAGATTTAAACCCGGGGCTCTTGATACAGGGGTAGGGACACAACCACTGTGCTACAAAAGAGCCGCATCAAATGTACTTTTCTTAATTTAACCCATTTCTCTAATCAACCTGTTCAGCTATGTTATTACACATTTCTGGAGCAGGTGGAATTCAAATCCAGGCTTTACGGTCAAGGATGGAGCTTACAGCAACAAAACATAAGAGACCTTGCAGAAGTTTATAAAATCATGAGAGGTGTGGATAAGGTGAATAGGCAACATCTTTTCCCCAGGTTGAGGAGTCCAAAACCTGAGGGCAAAGGTTTAAGGTGAGAGGGAAAGGATTCACAAAAGACCTCAGGGGCAACTTTTTCAAACAGAAGGTAGTGTGTGTAATGGAATGAGCTGCCAGAAGAAGTGGTGGAGGTTGGTACAATTACAACATTTGAAAGGCATCTGGTGGGCCACATGCTGATGAATAGGTCGTGATTAATTTAGGATATCTGGTCAACATGAACAGGTTGGGCCAAAGGATCTGTTTCACTACTGCATATTTCTACAACTCTAAAATGTGACCATTGTTTTGCTTGCATGTACATTAAACACAGCCCCCATCCTAGTGGATTTTTTAAAATTGACAAACACCAACAGCACAAAATGAAAGGGATATCTCCAATCTACTGGAACAAAAATAAATTTAAATTGCCTCCTTTAGTTTAATAAAAATTTAAATTTTCTTGAAGTTGGCAATTCCCTCCAGTCCCCCCACTCTGTGTTCACACTTCATGGAAGGCCCCTTATCAGTACCCTATGTGCTCTCTCTCCAAGAATTCCTAGGTGAGCTCAGAGACAGAAAGGAAGTGGGTCTGAATAGCCACTATACAGACTCGCTGAAGGCCAAGGAACAGGTTTTTGGATCAGGCTATGTTCTCCCATGCCAGGTGGCCAAGGATCAGCAGGGCTAAACTGAAGTGCAAGCTTGACGATGGAAGAGGAACTGAAACCACTAATATTCAAAGTAAATACAAACATAGATTCCTCCAGTCCACAGAAATTGCAGGCAACTCAGAAAACCCTGAAACATAGAAAATAGGAGCAGGAGCAGGCCATTTGGCTCTTCAAACCTGCTCTGCCATTCGTTAAGACCATGGCTGATCATCCAACTCAGTGCTCTGATCCTGCTTCCTCCTCATACCCTTTGATCCCTTTAGTCTAAGAACTATGTGTAATGCCCTCCACACCAAATCCCTATGGACAAAGGGAGGACGTCTGCATGGATAACCTTCATAATAGAACTCTGCTTCCTTTAGATGGCCAAACAGAATGCCATACTGTGCCTACATGGTAGGTGGTGAAGGATATGTCAACCAACAGCCTGTACATGAAACTTCATGGTGCACAAGAAATTTTCAAGAAATGGCTCCATTTGAGGGGCCGAAGTTTTCAATGAGATAATGAGGTGCCACACTGATGAGGACTCCTGTCTGGAGGGGATCGACTCAGACAGAAATGCTGCACACTCCTGAGCCTCGAAATACTCAAATGCAGTTTGGGACTAAGTACTACATCGTTGGATTTTGGATGGTATTGGTTACAAGTTGGATGCTTACCAGGAATTCATGGTGTGGCAGACAGCAAACTTGTTACAGAGCACTGCATCAGGCAGAATTTTACTCCTAATATCCATAATTTCCTCTTCAAAATCTCAGTAAAACTGACAAACTGAAACACAGGATATATAAATAACTTCAGTTAATAGATTACCAAACTATAAAAAATATTTTTTTTCAAGAAATGCTAGTTAGGACTGCTGCCTCAAAGAACCAGAGACTCTGTTCGATTTCAGCCCTCAGGAAACTGCCTGTGTGCAGTTTGCACATTCTCCCAGTGTCTGTGTGATTTCCTCAGAGTGGTTTCCTCCCACAGTCCAAAGATGTGCAGGTGAGGTGGATTGGCCGTATTAAATTGCCCATAGTGACAAGAGGGGAGTAGGTTAGGTGGATTAGCCATGGGAAATGCAGGGCTACAGGGTGGAATGCTCTTCGTTAAGTCGCCATGGATTCAACGGGCCAGACGGCCTGCTTCCACACACTATGCTTTGATGATTTGGTTACTTAGCTAAAGTTGATATTGCATTCACAACAGATAGCTGACAAAACCTAACTGAGCCATTTAAGCAAGTTAATCGCTGACTGTTGTTTATCATATCCAACAGATACATATTTTAGCCTACTGAAACACGAAACCTTCACACAGCTGGAACTGTCATTCATGCAGCTCACCCAAGAAATCTGATATTTTGATGGCGGAACAGTGGAAGAAATTCTAACCAAGGAAACATTAACCATGCCATAAAGGTTGAAGTCCCATATACATACACACTTTCCTTTTTATGCATATAATGAATGTCTATGTGTCGCACATTTTTAGCAGAAGAGTTGTGAAATGGTGCAAATATGCAATTTTGTACATACATGATGCAGTTCCAATCTGCTTATTTTGGCAGAACTGAATCAAACCGAGCATACTTTGAACACACTCTCTGCAGCTGTTAAAGTAGCAAACATTAAATAATGACAGTCCAACTGTGGCGTGAAGCTTATCTTAACTCAGGGTATGAATGTGATGTGCAAGGGCAGTAATAGACGGAAGTGCCCACAATACCACAGGGTAAATTATGTTGAGATAGGCATGACATAATCAGAACCCAACTTTTAAGTATCAATAATGTTCCTCCTCGTGGTAGCAAAATGCTGCCAAAATCAAGTACAAGTAAATATCAGTGAAATAACTCCACCGCCAGTATGCCATCACCAAGTCACCTTCATTTACACATGGAAAGTCTTTAACACTGATCCAACTCAGAGTGTCAGGAATGTCTGACACTCCTGGTTTTACCTGTCAGCCAGGGCTACCTGAGTAGACCAGGTTGACAGCCCCAATTGGAGAACTCATACTCTATCAGGTCCACCTGGCTGACATTACAATCCCTCCAGTCAAAGCCATTTTAACCATCCATTTGCATAGTCCTGTCAGGCAGGCAGTGTCATAACTGAGCTTTTGAGTGTTGAGATTCCTAGAATAATTATCACATGCTCAATCCAACCTGACTCTAGCTGTTAGTGTGACCCTAACTCAACTGCTGGACCAACTCATACTGTGATGCTGGGTCCAACTTGTTCTCAATAGTTTCCCCAAGCATTACTGTCAACTCAATGCTAATTAGCTAGCACCAATAGACTTCCTAGAAAATGTCAGTTCTGATGCTCAGAGTGTAATGCTTATAACCTGGAGGTCAAGCGCTTAATTCTTTTAGTTTGTAAAGTTAATGCAGTCATACTGTTCATAGCTGTGGGCCAAGAACTCCAGGTCCAAACCCCATCTCTTCTAGAGGTACTTCATAGATATATTAATTTAAAATATATGTACCTCTTATAAAGTAAATGTGTTCTTTGGTTTGTATATTGCAATGAGCTACCAATGTATGCTCTTCTTTGGTTTTCTTATAACAAGTTTCCTTTGATACAGCAAGCTTTCAAGTGTTAATACATAGACAAAATATTTTTCTAAAGTAACCTCATTTAAAATGACACTGTCAAATGTCAGAGAACACATGTTCTATTTTCATGCTAAATTCTTCAAAAATCAGATTAGACTTTTGTTCCTTTTGTGACTGAATGAGTATCAAACCACACCTTCACTGGTAGATACAGGGTGAAAAAGTGTCACATTTTAAAAGGGGCCTAGAAAATTGGTTGTTTGTCTGACATTAAATATAGACTTGAAAAATCTTATTCTTGTTTAAGTTGGAGAAGAGTAAAATAAATGCACGGGTCCAAATTCTATATCATTAAGATATGTCTAGTGTGTTCAGGTCCATTATTTGCAGATGCTGCACTATGTGGGAAATCCTAAATGCTCCTGGCAGTCTGAATGATCACTTGTGCAGGAAGTGCCTTTCGCTGGAGCAACTTGAGCTCTGGGTTTTGGAGCTTGAGGGGCAGCTGGGGGCACTAGCATTTGCAAGACTGAGGGGTTCATGGACAGCCAGTTTCAGGATGTGGTCACCCCTCAGCTTAAGAAAGTGGAGGTAGAGAGGAAATAGGTGACTGCCAGAAGGAAGGAGACCAGACTGTAAGTGACAGAATCCCCCAGGTGCAAACCATTATGCAGCCTTCAAAAATAGCAAGAGTGACCGTTCCTCTATGACGGCCAGACAGGGCCAAGGACATGGCATTGTGGGTGGTCCAACTGCTGGGGTTGTGGTGGAGGAAAAAAAGTGTGGGAGGGCAATAGTGGTCAGGGATTTGACAGTGAGATTGAATAAACAAATGTTTCTTCAGCCATAGACATGACTCCAAGATGGTTTGTTGCCTCTTGGGTGCCAGGGATAAGAACATCAGGTACAAAACATTGTGAAGGTGGAGAGTGAACAGCCAGAGATTGTAATCCATGTTAGAACCAATGACAACAGAAGAAAGAGAAACTAAGTCTAGCAATAGACTTTAGGTTGGAGTTAGGTAGGCAATTGTAAAGCAGGACTTCAAACATACTCATTTATGGATTACTCCAAATGCCATACAATAGTGAGCATAGTGAAAGAGGGACAGATCAGATGAAAGCCTGCCTAGAGAGATGGTACAGGAAAGAGGGCTTTATATTCCTGAGACAGAGAGACAATTTCTGGGGGAAGGTGGAACCTGTACAAGTTGGATGGGTGACTTGGAAAGAAATAAGAGCCACATCTTCATTGGGTGTTTTGCTAAAGCTCCTGGAACAGACTTAAACTAAATTGGCAGAGAAAATCAAAGTAGTTCAGAGGGGAGAGAAGGTGAGATAGAATTAACAGCTAAACGCAAGTGAGTCTGGAAGGCAGAGAAAATATAGACTGGATACTAAAGAAACAAGTTTAGCTAGGCTAAATGGAATATATTTTAATGGAAGGAACCGGAGAGATTAAACTGATGAATTGAGAGCATAGACAGGTACATGGGAGGAAAATATCATAGGTTTGACTGATATTTGGCTGAAAAATGGGCAGGATTGGCAGTTCTTCAGACAAGATAGAGGGGGGAAACAGAAGAGAAGTGGGTTTGCAATATTGGGTAAGGAATCAATTAGGAGAAAGTGAGGACTGCAGATGCTGGAGATCAGAGCTGAAAAATGTGTTGCTAGAAAAGCACAGCAGGTCAGGCAGCATCCAAGGAGCAGGAAAATCGACATTTGGGGCATAAGCCCTTCTTCAGGAATCAATTAGAACAGTGGGGGGAGGATATCTTGCAAACATCATCAAATGAGGCCATATGGAGTCATAGAGATGTACAGCACAGAAACAGACCCTTCAGTCCAACTCATTCATGCCAACGAGATGTTTGAACCTAATCTAGTCCCATTTGCCAGCACTTGGCCCATATCTCTCTAAAGCATACCTATTCATATACCCATCCAGATGCCTTTAATGTTGTAATTCTACCAGCCTCCACCACTTCGTCTGGCAGCTCATTCCACACACACACCACCATCTGCATAAAAGAGTTTCCCTTCAGTTCCCTTTTATATCTTTCCCCTCTCACCGTCAATCTATGCCCTCTAGTTCTGGACTCCCCCACTCCAGGGCAAAGACCTTGACTATTTATCCTATCCATGCCCTTCATGATTTTATAAACCTCCACTGGGTCATCCCTCAGCCTCCGAAGATCCAGGGCAAACAGCCCCAGCCTATTCTAGCTCTCCCTATAGCTGAAATCCTATAACCCTGGCAACATCCTTGTAAACCTTTTCTGAACCCTTTCAAGTTTCACAACATTCTTCCGATAGGAAGGAGACCAGAACTGCACGCAATATTCCAAAAGTGGCCTAACCAATGTCCAGTACAGCCACAACATGACCTCCCAACTCCTGTACTCCATGCTCTGACCAATAAAGGAAAGCATACCAAACACCTTCTTCACTATCCTATCTATCCGTAACTCTACTTTCAAAGAACTAAGAACCCACACTCCATGGTCTCTTTGTTCATCAACACTCCCTAGGACCTTACTAATGTATTAGTCCTGCTAAGATTTGCTTTCCCAAAATGCAGCACCTCGCATTTATCTGAATTAAACTCCATCTGCAACTCCTCAGCCCACTGGTCCATCTGATCAAGATCTCATTGTAATCTGAGGTAACCGTCTTCGCTGTCCACTGTACCTCTGATTTTGGGGTCATCTGCAAATTTACTAACAATATCTCTTATGTTCACATCCAAATCATTTATATAAATGACAAAAAATAGTGAACCCAACACCGATCGTTGGCACTCCACTGGTCACAGGCCTCCAGTTTGAAAAACAAACCTCCACCACCACCCTCTGTCTTCTACCTTTGAGCCAGTTCTGCATCCAAGTGGTTAGTTCTCCCTGTATTCCATGAGATCTAACCTTGCTAATCAGTCTCCCATGAGTAACCTTGTCGAACGCCTTACTGAAGTGATACAGATCTTGACCACTGCTCTGCTCTCATCAATCCTCTTTGTTACTTCTTCAAAAGACTCAATCAAGTTCATGAGACATGATTTCCCACGCACAAAGCCATGCTGACTATCCCATATCAGTCCTTGCCTTTCCAAATACATGTAATTCCTGTCCCTCGGGATTCCCTCCACCAACGTGCCCACCACCGATATCAGGCTTGTCAGTTCCCTGGCTTGTCCTTTCTTAAATAGTGGCACCACATTAACCAATCGCCAGTCTCCTGGGACCTCACCTATGACTATCGATGATACAAATATCTCAGTAAGGGGCCCAGAAATCACTTCCCTAGCTTCCCACAGAGTTTTAGGATACACCTGATCAGGTCCTGCAGATTTATGGGTCAGAAAAAACAACACAAAAGGGGCAAACAAATTGTTGGGCTGTGAGCTACAGATCTCCCAACTGTCAGGCAGAGATAGAGGAACAAAATTGGAATTAAATTTCAGGGAAATTGACAAATAATGTAGTAATAGTAGGGGATCTGAACTACCCAAGTATTGGGATAGTTTTCGTATGCAGGACAGGGAGGGAGCAAAATTTTTAGTGCATCCAAGAAACTTTAGTGCATCCCTCAGCACATAGTCCTGCAACTTGGAATGTGCCAGTCTGCAACACTCGGTCACTGTCAACTCCTTGCTCTAAAAGACCAATACAATTCAGGCAGACCAAAGAGTGTCTTTCACCAAGTTGATGGCCCTCCAGGTGTAGTAGATATTTGTCTTGGTGTGCACCCCAGGGAACAAACCAGATAGCACAGAGTCCTGCAACATGGATAAACCTCAACAAAAATCACTGCATCTCTCTCCAAACTTCCTCTGCCAAGGCACATTCAGGACAGAGATGTGTAAAAGTCTTTATCCCCCTTCAACCACTTCAAGGGCAGTGTGCAGTCGGGCAGGGAGCCAAGGTATATATGAAGAGTCTCACAGATAGTGCACTTCTCGCCAGCAATCAAGCAATATCCTGGTGCTTTTGGAAAGTTCTGGCGATGAGGCATTCTGCCAAATGACTTTGACAGTCTGCTCAAGAAACAGCCCAACAGGATCCATCCTCTCCTTTTCCCACTGGTCTCAAACTCACTGCGTTCTGACCACTTCCTGATGGACTTGTTGTCAATGGTGTTTTTCTTTAAAAATTTCTCCTTGAAGGACAGATGATTCAGAACAGTCCAACTACTTGAGGCATTCCGTGGCAACTAGGCCAGACCCATTCTTTGCAAAACAGGGGACAGGTAGAACCTCAGTACATAGTGACACTTGGTGTTTGTGCACCGAAGGTCTATGCAAGCTTGATGCAGCCACACACAAAGGTGACCATCAGGATGTGGGTGGTGTTGGGCACAGCAGAGTGCCTCACATTTCACGACCAGGTCTTTATCTGCAATGAAGAAAGCACGGTGCTCCCAAAAGCTCAGTTTCTGCCTCAACTTGGTGATGCGCTCCACCCAGGTTTTGCACATGCCCCAGCCTCTCTGAACCACATTCCCAGCACCTTAAGGAATTTGTCCTGACAGTGAAGGAATAAAGGATCGGTCAGCCCAGTTCTGAAAGAACATTGTCTCGCCTTTGCCTTGATTTATCTTGGTCCCTGAAACCAGTTTGAACTGGTAATCCTTCTTTAAATAAGGAGACAAATTGCACACACAATATTATTGGTATGGTGTCACTGATTCCCTATCTAACTTAAGTATAACATGACAATACTGCGAGATGTTAAAGGGTTAATTTGCTCTGCTGACATGTAAGAAATTGGATGTCCCAGGGGGTGTGGTTTCCTGTCTTGCAGGCAGGATGTGACAATCTAATAACACACTATTTGGAGGAATAAGTTAATCACACGCTGCTTTCACTCCCCTCATCCAATTCATTGACAAAAATTGTAAAAGGTTGAGGTCTCAGCACAGACCTCTGCAGGATGACACTCATCAAATCCTATCAAACAGTAAAAGATCAATTTATACATACCCTCTACTTTCTGCCAGTCAACCAATCTTCTATCAAAGCTCATATTGTTATGCCCAGTACCATTAACTCTTACTATACGCAATAACCTTTTCTGTTGCACCTTGACAAATACCTTCTGGAAATCTAGGTACAGTAAGTCTATGGGCTCTGATTATTTACAATGTATGTTATCTCTTCAAAGGCTCAAAGAAAATTGGTTAAATATAATTTTCTTTTCACAAAACCATGCTGATTTTTTCGTGGTCACCTTATGTTTTCTAAGTTCTTAGCTTTAGCCTCCTTAATGATTGAATCAAATAACTTCTGCAAAACTGATATCAGACCAACTGATCTGTTGATTCCTGTCTACTGCCTTTTTTCCTTTTGAATAGATGGTAATATTTGCTACTTTCCAATCTGATGGACAACTAATATACATACATCAACTACCTCACTGACTTCATCTTAGGCTAAATCAGCATCCAAGGACTTGTCAACCTGCAGCTCCATCACTTTGCTCAGCATTTCCCTGTTGATTGTCGTTTCACCATTTTTAAATAATTTTCCTTCCATCCACCTCCTGATTTATAGCTACTGCTGGGATTTTTTTATGTCTTCTATATTGAAGACAAAAGCACATTTTGACAGTATTAGGCAAGAACTTTCTAAAGCTGATTGGAAAATGTTCACAGGTAAAGGGTCTTCAGAACTGAGATAACGAGAGTCCAGAGACAGTATATTCCTGTTCGGGTGAAAGGAAAGACTGGTAGGTGTGGGGAATGCTGGATGACTAAAGAAAAGGTTGGTTAAGGAAAAGGAGGAAGCATATGTCAGGTATAGACAGGATAGATCGAGTGAATTCTTAGAAGAATATAAAGGCAGTAGGAGTATACTTAAGAGAGAAATCAGGAGGGCAAAAAGGGGACATGAGATAGCTTTGACAAGTAGAGTTAAGGAGAATGCAAAGGGTGTTTACAAGTACGTTAAACACAAAAGGGTAACTAGGGAGAGAATAGGGCCCCTCAAAGATCAGCAAGGCGGTCTTTGTGTAGTGCTGCAGAAGATGGAGGAGATACTAAATGAGTATTTTGTATCAGTTTTACTGTGGAAAAGGACATGGAAGATATAGAGTGTAGAGAAATAGATGGGGACATCTTGAAAAATTTCCATGTTACAGAGGAGGAAGTGCTGGATGTCTTGAAACGCATTAAAGTGAATAAATCCCCAGGATCTGTTCAAGTGTACCCTAGAACTTTGTGGAAAGCTAGAGAAGTGATTGCTTGGGTCCTTGCCGAGATATTTGTATCATCGATAGTCACAGGTGAGGTGCCGGAAGACTGGAGGTTGGCAAACATGGTGCCACTATTTAAGAAAGGTGGTAAGGACAAACCAGGGAACTATAGACCAGTGAGCCTGACGTCAGTAGTGGACAAGTTGTTGGAGGGAATCCTGAGGGATAGGATGTACATGTATTTGGAAAGGCCACTACTGATGAGGGATAGTCAGCATGGCTTTGTGCGTGGGAAATCATGTCTCACAAACTTGATTGAGTTTTTTGAAGTAACAAAGAATTGATGAGGGCAGAGCAGCAGGTGTAATCTATATGGACTTCAGTAAGGCATTCAACAAGGTTCCCCATGGGAGACTGGTTAGCAAGGTTAGGTCTCATGGTATACAGGGAGAACTAGCCATTTGGATACAGAACTGGCTCAAAGGTAGAAGACAGAGGGTGGTGGTGGAGGGTTGTTTTTCAAACTGGAGGTCTGTGACCAGTGGAGTGCCACAACGATCGGTGCTGGGTCCACTACTTTTTGTCATTTCCATAAATGATTCGGATGTGAACATAAGAGGTATAGTTAGCAAGTTCGCAGAGGATGCCAAAATTGGGAGGTGTAGTGGACAGCAACGAAGGTTACCTCAGATTACAATGGGATCATGATCAGACAGGCCAATGGGCTGAGAAGTGGCAGATGGAGTTTAATTTAAATTAATGCAAGGTGCTGCATTTTGGGAAAGCAAACCTTAGCAGGACTTATACACTTAATGGTAAGGTCCTAGGGAGTGTTACTGAACAAAGAGACCCTGGAGTGCAGGTTCATAGTTCCTTGAAAGTAGAGTCGCAGGTGGATAGGCTGGTGAAGAAGGCATTTGGTACGCTTTCCTCTATTCGTCAAAATATTGAGTATAGGAGTTAGGAGGTCATTTTGCAGCTGTACGGGACATTGGTTTGGCCACTTTTAGAATACTGCATGCAATTCTGGTCTCCTTCCTATCAGAAAGATGTTGTGAAACTTGAAAGGGTTCAGAAAGGATTTACAAGGATGTTTTAAGGGTTGGAGAATTTGAGCTATAGGAATAGGTTGAATAGTCTGGGGCTTTTTTCCCTGAAAGCTGAGGGGTGACCTTATAGAGGTTTATAACATCATGAGGGGCAGAAATAGGTTAAATAGACAAAGTCTTTTCCCTGGGGTGGGGGAGTCCAGGGAACACAGCCCCAGCCTGTTCAACATCTCCCTATAGCTCAAATTCTCCAACCCTGGCAACATCCTTGTAAATCTTTTCTGAACCCTTTCAAGTTTCACAACATCTTTTCACTAGGAAGGAGACCAGAATTGCACGTCCAACTATACAGATCCCATATTCCCCAGTACTGAAGACAGTGCCCCACATACTACAACTTACTTCTCCCACACCAGTCTTTCAGCACACATTCATTTCTCTCATTCAACATGTATTATCATAGCATCTAGCTATTTAGCACAACTAATTTGAATTCTGTAATGTTGCATTTCCACGATATTTCTGTCGTCAATACAGTTCATAATTCTTCCAGCTCTCTGCGTAACTTGGTTCATTTTCAAACCTGGTTGCAAATTCCTATTTTGTTTTTTTCTTTGTCTTTTCACCTTGCTCAACATCTCTCTTCTTGTTTCCTCTTGACCTCTTTCTCTTACCATGCATTCAAAAACAAAGAGGTAAATATAAAGAGGAAGTATGGAACAGCTTGCATATGCAAAGAAAATACTGAAAAGACATACTTTGATAGTTTAGTGAAGAAAGATATCTGAAATAAACTGCAAGACACTACACTAATAGTGCAGGTGATGAAGACAGAGAGCCTTCTGTTTAATATGCAACTGTACTGTCACTGCAGCTGTCTAACTCAATTATTGTATTACATCAAACACGTCTTTACATGCAAGGCTACCGTTTTCAGTGAAATGCAGCATCACTCATTTTGGCAACTGAAACCTGTACACATTCCACTTTTATGGCGAACCTTAACAGGTCAGAACCTGCTGTGTATGTTAAATTACAATAATGATCGACTCAAATCACCATCCACTGGCATCTAAAATTAGTATTCAACATGCTTATGCTCCCAGTGAACAACCTTACAAGAAGAGTTCAAAGTTGAAGTTATAGAACTGTACTGTATAAACCATCTCTAACTCATTCTATACATGCAATACCTGCATTAAGTGTGCTGTCTTGCTCAATTTGCTTTAAAATTACCATGCTTGAATTCATTTCTCCTGAAAATAATTGCAATTCTGTTTCAGTTTTTAGTGCCTCTGTTCACATGGCTAGATTATCTTCTTCATTAGCAAAAGGGATGTCTATGCTTAAGAATAGTACACTTATCACTTTTAGCACTTACTGTCAAGCATCAATCATCCCCAAGTCAAGCACTGCAGGAAACCAGGCAGATATAGCACAGAAGGTATTTTATCTTCATAAACATGGCTGAATTTGCTCTCACCAGTCTCCAAATGTAACAGTTTAAAACATTCACATTTATGTTGAATATTTATGTTGAATACTTCCATAAAGGCAAGTCACTGATAGATGGAAGATAAAAGATTCTGCCATTACCTGTAGCTTGCTGATGTTACCAATACTTTCTGAGTTACAGTCGTTAGATTTCATTGTCAGCCTCTCTTATTCGTAATCTGTTTTTAAACCACAAAGATTAAATTAGTTTATGGGGTTTTTGACATTCTGGATAAAACACCGATAAATTTAAACCATAAGCTTTTGCGCATTCAAGCAAATTGCCAGCTCTAGAAACTTGACCCAGGAGAAGGCATTCTGGATTTTTGTTCTGGTGATGACAGTGATAGTTGTGGAGGGCAAGTTTAATGGGAACAGTGGGGGGAGACCCCAGAAAATGTTTGCAGCCGACTAGATGTAGATGTGGAATGGGCGAAAGGCTGGCCTCAGTACACCAGCACTTTGAGAAAGAGACAATAAAACAGCTCTCAACTTCTCACCCTCTCAACACTCTTCATGCCCCATCCATGCCAAACTACCCCAGTCCATGTCCCAACTGACCAGAGCACATTTTTATTCCCAAAGGTTTCCTCAAGTTTTACTTAAGGGCTACTTTTTGATTTACAAGAATCACTTTTCAGATTTCAAGGATTCCTTTGTCATTCTTGTTAACTCATTTATTCAGTGATGCAGCCACATTGCAATAATATATTCTGCACTTTTGCTGACTCACACAGAAATAGAATGGGAAGAACTCATCAACATCATCAATAGTTAGATTATAAGATTTCTAATCAGAAGGCCGCCATTTGGTCCCTCAAGTCTTCTCAGCTATTAAATGAGATCATAGCTGATCTCATATTCCACAGCTCAACATGCTGCCTTTTACCCAGCACCCTTCCTTCCTTCCAGATTAAAAATTTGGCTATCTCAACCTTTTTTTATATTTAACAAACCAGCCTCACCAGCCCTCTGTGATAAAGAATTCTACAGATTCATCACTCTCAGGAGAAATTCCTCATCTGTGTCTTAAATGGGCAACCAGTTACTCTGAGAATATGCTGTATCATTCTACACTCTCCTAAAAAGGGACAATAATCTCTCTTCATCTACCCTCTCAAGCCTCTTGAGAATCTTATATGTTTCAATATTGTCTTCTCTCATTCTTTTGAACTCCATTTTGTCCAAAGTCAACATACTCAACTTCTACTCATTAGAAAACCTCTTTACATCCAGAATCAACCCAGTGAACTTTGGACTATTGCAACGTTACTATATCCTTCATTAG
The DNA here is from genome assembly GCF_047496795.1 of Chiloscyllium punctatum. Lineage (NCBI taxonomy): Eukaryota > Metazoa > Chordata > Chondrichthyes > Orectolobiformes > Hemiscylliidae > Chiloscyllium > Chiloscyllium punctatum. The sequence continues at coordinate 47,842,931 of NC_092775.1, read as the reverse complement.
ATAAGGGGACCAAAATGCAATCCTCACCTAAAATTAAAGCCACATTACAGAAGAAAAGCATTCATTTATAAAGAAACCTTTGCCTGTTAACTGACACAAAATAACAAGCATATGTTTGCAACCTTTTTTTTAAAATGGTAACTTGACACACTTCTACATGCAAAACGCCATCATCCTAAACACAACTCCTGAACGCAGGGTCAAATTCTTAGAACTCCATATTTACGATTCAACTATAATATCTGCTCAACAAGCTGAATTCATTCAAGATAACTCTTGTTTGTTAATTATATAAACAATCTGAATGAGAATATAGGAATCATGGTTAGTAAGTTTGCAGATAACTCCAAAATTGGTGGGACAGTAGACAGTGACTAAGGTTGTCAAAGGTTATAAAGAGATCTTGATCAATGAGGCCAATGGGCTGAAGAGTGGCAGATTAAGTTTAATTTAGATAAATGCTAGATGTTGCATTTTGGTAACACAGGCAAGGGCAGGACTTACATAGTACATACAGGGCCCTGTGGAGTATTGTAGAACTGAAGGACCGAGGAGCTCAGGTACATAGTTCTTTGAAAGTTGCATCACAAATAGACAGGGTGATAAAAAAGGTATTTGGAATTCTTGTCTTCATCACTCATACCATTGATTTTCAGAGTTGGAGTGTCATGTTAGAGTTGTAGAAGACATTGGTGAGGCCATTTTGGACTGTGTACAGTATAGGAAGGATATTATTAAACTAGAGAAAGTGCAGAAAACAACAATGTTATGGGATTGAAGGACTTGAGTTTCAGGAAAAGCTGGATAAGCTCCACTGGAGAGTAGAAGGTTGAAGGATGACCTTATAGAGGTTTATAAAATCACGCGGAGCACTGATAAGGCAAATAGCAAAAAATCTTTTCCTCATAGCTGGAAGTTCAAAACTAGAGGGTATAATTTGAGATGAGAGGCAAGAGGTTTAAAAGGGACAGAAGGACAATGTTTTCACACAGAGATTGGTTCATATCTGGAATGAGCAGCCAGAGGAAGTGGTAGGTGCAGGAACAGTTACAACATTTAAGAGACAGTTGGACAGTACCTGAATTAGGAAAAGTTTAGAAGAATATGGGCCAAGTGCAGGTAAATGGGACTAATTTAGTTTGGGAAACTTGGTCAGCATGGATGAGTGAGACCGAAAGTATCTGTTTCCATGCTGTGTGACTCTTTTCGCAAGTTACGTTCAACAAGGGATATTAAATATTTGTCACCCTAGCTATTAATGCCCATTTTTTCCAGAACTTTTTTTTGTACAAAGGAGGAGACCTCCAATTTGATTTAGGAAAACATACATTTTGTCTTATCTGAACATTACGTTCTCTGAAACATGACAAAGGTTGTTGCCTCAACTTGTACACAGAGATTTTAATCAATATTCATGAAAGTGACTTTTTCCACCAACCATAAATAAAGAACGAACTTGCAATAAAACAGTGTCATTCCTATCCTCTGGATGTCAAAAAGTGATTCACAGTCCATAAATTATTTTGTTTTAAAACTGTAGCCACTGTTCTAAAAGAGCCGATGACAGCCAGTTCATGCAAAGCAGCATCCCACAAACAGGAGCAGGCAGGGAGGACGAGTTTGGTTTGAAATTGTGTTCAGCATAGCCTGGTTGAACCAAAGGATCTATTTCTGTGCTGTATGACTGACAATGGGATAAATATTCAGATAATCTGTTTTAGTGAAAATAAACAGAAGATTTCTATTGATCTTATTTAAATTGTGTCACAGAATCCTCTACATTCAGCTTGAGCAAATAAATAGGACCTTAGTTTGATTTTTTATTTTTAAAAATGCCATTTCTAAAAGGACAAAAATGTCTCAGGGTTACACAGAAAAGTTAGGTTGCATGATGTATCCAAATCTCTGGAATGTGGTTTGAATTCATGATATTTAAATTTGTTGGGTTGCATTTTCAATCCGCGGTCATAAGCTGATGCATGGATTGTTTCTAAGTCCCATCCTAGCACACACCAGTGATTGACATGGTGCCAGATAGGGCAGATACCGCATTGACAGTCTTTTAGTGGTACCAGCTGCAGCTTGTGTGTGTAACCTGGCTCAATGGGAGTGATTTTAAAGATTAAACATTGCTTTGATTGAGGTTGCCATTGTTTTACGCAATACAGCGGACAGGACACCAGAAGCCTCAAAGTCCAAATAAGTGCTCAAATGCTCATTCATCTGCTACATAATGGCAACTTTGTGCCACCACATGAATACCTCAGTCTGACCTGCCCTGTCATTTTTCCCTCCAAGACTGTAGGCCAGCAAAAAACCTTTTATGTTTCCATCAGGTCCAGACTCATTCTTTGCCCTTCCAACCTGATAACGCTCTTAGAGTCATAGAGATGTACAACATGGAAACAGACCCTTCGGTCCAACCCATCCATGCTGACCAGATATCCCAACCCAATCTAGTCCCACCTGCCAGCACCCGGCCCATATCCCTCCAAACCCTTCCTATTCATTTACCCATCCAAATACCTCTTAAATGTTGCAATTGTACCAGCCTCCACCACTTCCTCTGGCAGCTCATTCATTACACGTACCACCATCTGCATGAAAGAGTTGCCCCTTAGGTCTCTTTTATATCTTTCCCCTCTCACCTTAAACCTATGCCCTCTAGTTCTGGACTCCCCCATCCCAGGGAAAAGACTTTGTCTATTTACCCTATCCATGCCCCTCATAATTTTGTAAACCTCTATAAGGTCACCCCTCAGCCTCCGACACTCCAGGAAAAACAGCCCCAGCCTGTTCAGCCCCTCCCTATAGCTCAAATCCTCCAACCCTGGCAACATCCTTGTAAATCTTTTCTGAACCCTTTCAAGTTTCACAACATCTTTCCGATAGGAAGGAGACCAGAAATGCATGCAATATTCCAACAGTGGCCTAACCAATGTCCTGTACAGCTGCAACATGACCTCCCAACTCCTGTACTCAATATTCTGACCAATTAAGGAAAGTATACCAAACGCCTTCTTCACTATCCTATCTACCTGCGATTTCACTTTCAAGGAGCTATTAACCTATAGTCCAAGGTATCTTTGTTCAGCAACACTCTCTAGGACCTTACCATTAAGTGTATAAGTCCTGCTAAGATTTGCTTTCCCAAAATGCGGCACCTTGCATTTATCGGAATTAAACTCCATTTGCCACTTCTCAGCCCATTGGTCCATCTGATCAAGGTCCTGTTGTAATCTGAGGTAACCCTCTTCGCTGTCCACTACACCTCCAATTTTGGTGTCATCTGCAAACGTACTAACTGTACCTCTTATGCTCTTCAATAACTTTAACTGCCAGTTAAAAATCAAAAAAACTGCAGTTGCTGTAAATCAGAAACAAAATCAGAAATTGCTGGAAAAGCTCATCAGTTCTGGCAGCATCTGTGGAGAGAAATCAGAGTTAACATTTTGGGTTGAGTGACTCTTCCTCAGAACTGATGGAAGCTAAGAAAATGGTTTATATAGAGAAGTTAGGGTGGGGGAAGGGAATAAGGAGTAAAAAATGGATGGAAATAGAGACCAAAGGGAGAGAAGAATAGTTGGACAGACAAAGGAGTGGATTTCAATCCTGCTAGAAGAGTGAATAGCTATTAATGGGGACTGTAAATGGCTAGTAATAGTTTGTGAACAATGGTCGGCTGTGAGGTGGGGGTTGAGGTAAGTATGTGGGAGACCTTAAGTCCTTAAGTTGTTGAATTATATATTAAGTTCAGAAAGCTGCAGGGTCCCTTGGTGGAAAATGAGGTGTTGTTCTTCCAGCTTGCACTAAGCATCACTGGAGCACTGCAGCAAGCTTGAGGCAGAGATGCTGCAAGGGAAAAGGATGGTGTGTTATAGTGGAAGGCAACTGGGTCTTTTTGCAGATAGAGTGTAGTTGTTTTGTGAAGCAGTCACTCAGTGTACGCTTCATTTCCCTAATGCAGAAGAAACCACATTGTGAGCAGCGAATGCAATAAACTGGAAATGCAGATAAAGCCCTGTTTCACCTGGAAGGTATGTTTGGGCGCTTGGATACTGAGGAGGGTGTTACACCGTCAGCGAATGCAGAGGAAGGTGCTGTGGGGCAGTGGGGGGGCAGAGTGTTGCGAGTGAAGAAAGAGTGGAACACAGGGTATCCAAGAGGGAACAGTCCCTGCGGAAGGCAGACGAGGGAGGCGAGGGGAGGGGTATAGATGGCTAGTGATGGCATATCACTGGAGGCGGCAGAAATAGCGGCTATGATCTCTGGATGTGAATGCTGGTGGGATGGTAGGTAAGGACAAGGGGGATCCTATCGCTGTAGTAGGAGAATGGGGTGTGAGGGACAAAGTGTGGAAGATGTTTTGGATCAGGCTCAGGGCCCTGTAGACCACAGTGCTACAGAATCCTTAGTTGAGGAAGGAGGTAGATATCTCAAGAGGCTCCCTTGTCGAAGTTGGCATCACTGGAATAGGTGCAATGTGGACAGAGGAACTATAAGATTGGAATAGAGTCTAAAAAGGAAGCAGGGTGTGAGGACGTATAGTTAAGGTCGTTGTGGCAGTGGGTTTACAGTAGATATTGGTGGCCAGCCTATCCCCAGAAATGGAATCAGAGATGTCAAGGAAAGGAAGGGAGGAGTCAGAGATGAACCAGGTGAAAATGAGGGCAAAGTGGAAATTAGAAGCAAAATCAATAAATTCTTTGAACTCTGGATGAGAGAGGAAGCAGCACTGATGATATCATTGATATACCAGGAAAAGAGTTATTGGTAGGGGTGAAATAGGACTGGAATGAGGAATGTATCCCACAAAGAGACAGGCATAACTGGGGTCCATGCGGGTACCTATGGCCACTCTTCTGACCTGAAGAAAATGAGAAGCGGAGCTGTTCAGGGTAGGGACGAGCTCAACTAGGCGGAGGAGGCTCGTGGTGAATGGGGACGGTTCAGGCATTTGTTTCAGGAAGAAGTCGTCAGCCCTGAGACCATCTTGCTGATCATGTAAAGGAACCACATGTCTATGGTAAACCAGAGGTAGCCGGTGCCCGCAAGCTCGAATTTCTGAAACTAGTGAAAATCTCAGAGGATTTGTGGCTGTTAATGGTTAGGAATTGGACTAAGGGAGAAAAGATAGAGTAGGAAGACAAGATAAGTGGGGCAGAACTAGGCAGAGTCAGTGAGTCTACCCAGGCAGTCCTGTTTCTGGATTTTGGGAAGGAGGTAGAAGCGAGCTGTGCAGATTTGGGGAAATTATCAGCTTGGAGGTAGTTTGAGGTGGGGAGGAGATCAACAGATGAAATGAGGTTGGCGACCGTATTTGATACAGTGACCTGATGTTCCATCGTGGGGTCATGGTCCAGAGGAAAATAGGAGAAGGTAAATGAGAGCTAGCGCTCAGCCTCTGCAATGTAATGGTCAGTCCACCAGACAACAACCCTTACCAAGAGGTTTAATTACAAAGTCAGGGTTGGATCTGAGAGCATGGAGTACAATCAGTTCTCTGGAGGATAGGTTGAAATAGCAAAGGTGGGAGCAGAGAAATCGAAGTGACCAATGTCACATCCACAGTGCTCAATTAACAGGTCGGGTGCAGGAAAAAGGCCAGAGGGAGGAATCCAGGTAGAGGGAGAATGTTGGAGATGAACGAAAGGGTCTGCAGGATGAGGCAAGGACTCTTGTCCAAAGAAATGGGCACGGAGGCAAAGGCGATTGAACTCTTCTTCAATGTCATGTTGTGTCAGAAATTCAATAAACTGGGGACACAGAGGGATATAACAGAGACCTCTGTTGAGGACATAATGTTGAGGATCAGAGAGCAGAAGGTCAGGACGGATTGCGAATACACACCAGGAGATGTGGTCAGGGGGAGGGATGGAATCAGTGAGAAGACGACGCAAGGAAGGTGCAGAGGGCCATGGGTACTCTAAGTTTTTGCATCTTTAGTGCCTTGATGCCTGAAAGAATAAGGAAAAGATTCTGGTAAAAATGCTGAATGAGTCGGAGGATGAAGTGGAACTGGGGAGTGGTGTAGCCCTAAGCCAGCGTGATGTGATGCTTTTGGAGAGAGGTCGAGACTGTGCATATGACGATTCATGTTACTACTGTGGATCCCAGGATGTGGCGATATTAGCTGTCTGTCAAACATTGAACATCACAGAGATTAACTGCCAGTTCACTGGAGGTGAAAAAGCCTCTCGAAATCTGCCAGCCCTCCTTTAAAAACTACAGCACATCAGAGACATTAGAAGGCTAACATACTACCTGAGGGCATTATTTTCAAAATATTTCCTATCAAGCATTTCAAAGTCTACCTGTAATGTTTTATGAACATTCAGATAGTGTGATAATGCAGTGACTATAGGTATTTCAGGATTTCCACAATATTGCCTTCACAAGGGTCCCTCTAGTGTTGTTACCCTACATACAAGCACACAAATACATATCATTATACATACCTGACACCATCCCACCCACAGATTTTTGAAGCAAAAGACAATCAACTATGTTTTCCAAGAAGAGAACAATGGTAGCAATCTCCCAATAGCACAAAGGAACAATTCGCCACATGCAATGTTATCATCTAGTTAATCAATAGTAATATAATGATACGGATTTGTAGATATTTTCCTAAGCAAACTGTTCAGAGATTATTACACACTTTTGGAGCAAATGGGACATGCATCCAGGAATCATGGCTCAGAGATAAATGCAGCAATTATAATTTAACCTCGTGACATTTCCACAGTAAATCATTCACTGAAACCAGAAAATATAATCTTCAAAATCTATTCAACATGGTAAGCTTTGCATTATAGACAGGCAGGAGGCTGGAATAACAGAGCAAGCCAGGCAGTATTAGGAGATGCAGAAGTCGATGTTTCGGGTGTAACCCTTCTTCAGGATTGAAGGAGCATTACACACAAAATGTCGAGTTCTGCACCTCCTGATGCTCCCTGGTTTGCTGTGTTCTTTGACCCTCCTGCTTGTCTATTTTGGATTCCAACATCTGCAGTTTTTTTTAAATCTCTAACCAAGCTTTGCATTTTTAGATTAGATTAGATTCCCTACAGTGTGGAAACACGCCCTTCAGCCCAACCATTCCACACCGGCCCTCCAAAAAGTAACCCACCCAGACCCATTTCCCTCTGACTAATACACCTAACATTATGGGCAATTTAGCATGGCCAATTCACCTGACCTGCACACCTTTGTACTATGGGAGGAAACCGGAGCACCCGGAGGAAACCCACGCAGACACTGGGAGAATGTGCAAGCTCCACACAGTCAGTCACCCAAAGCTGGAATTGAGTCCAGGACCCTGGAGGCAGCAGTGCTAACCACTGAGCCACCCTGCCACCCCTTGGCAGAAAAAAGTAAGGAGGCAAAAGAAATTAAACTGTACCATTTTAAATGGAATGAAGGACGCACTTGGAATTCACAGAAATTGAAGGTGGTACTAAAAATATATCCCATAGCATCATCAAAAATATATCGCATAGCATCATCAAAAAACTCACCCAAGTCCAATGGTCATATAAACAGAACAATAATAGGATAGAACAAGCCATTCAGCCTGTTAAGCCCATGTCCCCCTTCTACAAGAGCAAATTAGCTCGTCCAACTACCCCACTTTTCTGTGCAAAATATTTCTATGCTTGCCCTTTTGAACCTGCCTCCACCATCTGCTTACACATCATATTCCAGGGTTACCTACCTTTTGTCAAAATATCTTCCCTTATGTCGACTTTAGATTTTTTACAATCACTTCAAATTGATATCCTCAGTTTCTTGAGCATTCAACCAATCTTCGCTATCTGTTCATTCAAGATCCTTGTTCTTCAATTTCATGATTTTTTCATTTATATTTGTGGGATGTGGGTGTCTCTGGCTGGCCAGTATTTGTTGCCTGTCCCTAGTTGCCCATGAGAAAGTGGTGATGAGCTGCCTTCTTAACCATTGCAGTCCACCTGCTGTGAGTTGACCCACAATGCCATTAGGGAGCAAATTCCAGGATTTTGACCCAGTGATAGCGAAGGAACAGCGATATATTTCCACGTCAGGATGGTTAGCAGCTTGGAGGGCAACTTGCAGCTGGGGATGTTTCCATGTATCTGACCTGACTGATGACTACCATCCCCACATACATTCCAACACATCCATTTGGTTGAATGAAAATGCAGTGTGTTGGTTGTGCATGCAGCTGGCATATGCTGTAGTGTCATATTGAGGTCCTAGTGTGCAGCAAGACATTGCCACTGCCAGATAGAGATAAACAAACAATCTGTTGTGCGTGTCTGTGCAAAACAGCACATCAATTGACAGTCCTGATAACCCTTAACATGTAGGTGCTTCAGCCAGAGTTTAACAGGCAAGGCAATGCAAGGATGTTGCAAGTATGCACGTAGGAACTAAGTGAGCAGCTCTAGGATTCATCCTGGTCAAATTTAGGCACCTGTTCCTGTGCACTATGTCCTCACAGCAGCAATGCTGATTGCTGGTGCATCTTGCAATGCAGGTCTGTGCTTCCTAAGTGCCCTGCAAGTGGATCAGACAGGTGCCATGAGGACTTTGAGGGGTTGACAAATGTCAGATGCTAACATGCTAATGTCCATGGATCGTGCATAAGAAGCTGTTTGGTGCTGAGCAACATGGAGGCCACTCATAGCTAGCAGCAAGCTAAAGTGACCAGGTCCACCACTGACTTCCTTGTCAAGAATATTTCGGTGCTAAGGTTATTCATCTTGTTTCGCAAGGTAACAGTTGAATATTAATAAGGTGAGTTTTGGTATTTAATAAGCAATGATTTCTCTTCATTGGCAACTCACCATTGCCTACTCAAATTCACACCTTGCCGCTCGAAATTCATAAAAGATGCAGTAAATTGCTTCCAACATTGAAAAAGGCCGCGCCACACCTTTTGCACAATTCTGCCACAAATCTCACCACAGCTTATGTGGTTCTGACATCTATAACATTCCACCCGTGGACTTACATAGCAAAAGTGTATACTACGTAATCACACTTGATCTTCAGTTACAGAAAAAAAAAGTACTCTCTTGGAATATTTTTAGCTGTATATCAATGTCCAACTTCCACTTTCCAACTTATATTCCAAAAAACTCAAAAAGTGGTCTCTTATACTTGGAGACTGGGAGAAGGAGAAATGGTTTCTCTCAGAGGGGTTTGTGGAGTTCTGTTTATCAGAGACCAGGTAGGCACAGTAATCAAAACTTTTTAATGCTGAGTCAAATAAATTCTTCATTTGACAATTGGAGTCTAAGAGTATAGAGGCAGATAGGAAAACAGCTTTGAGACCACAATTAGATGAGCCATGAAAGTTGTTTTCATCGGTTTAAGGACCTGCTTCAGAAAAATATGATAGTCATAAATATAGAAAAAGTCAGACTGGTGGTCGTGTGTATTAGATTAAGTCCTCAAAAAATAGGCAACAACCAGGTGGAGGTAGGCAAGATGCTGTGATCACAAAGACTGAGGGTCCCACGATAGAAATGATCTTGATTAATGTCTTGAGAAAACTGAGGAATACTCCAAAGCCCACAAAAATAACTAAACAACTTGCCTTTAACAGGCCCACTTACAGACAGTAGATCTGTGTTCTTTGAAGTTCAATTTAAATCACAGAATCCCAGATTTCAACATTAAAAAGGGGATATACTACAACCACTGTGAACACTGTATAGTCAACTCCTTTCAAAATGCATCTGGCCACTGTGCCAGTGTTAATGGAGTGGTAAGGCTACCAACCCTATTTTGATGCAGTACTTGAAAGTGAGCCTTCTGGGTCTATTTACTTTAAAAAGGATACCTTAAAGAAGGAAGAAATTGTTTCATGATTAGAAGGTCCGATGGTTGATATGCTGTACTTTGCAACTTGTGCCTCATCCACTTTCTTCCTTCTTCCCTACTGACAGGCATGTCTGAGCTTTGCATGCTGCAGAATTGTGTAAAATAGAAGCTCAACATTTACATTTATTCCCCATCAATTTCACGAACATGAATTTTAAATTATGGATACTAAGAAGTTTGATATTCAGAATCAAAGTTCATTTATCACTGAAGCAGCAACGCTAGGATCAGTTCTTTTTGTACAATTCAAACAAAACAGATCAACCAGTAAGAGAACCATAAACATACAGGAATTGCCTTCAGTGCTGGATCCTGAGGCCTCAGGAGTGATTGTTCAGAAACCTGTGTATTACGGCATTTTCTCATTTTCTTTTTCAATTCCTTTTACATTTTACTGTAGGTATGTTCTTCTCCAATTAAAAATGGGTTCAATCCTGATGCTTCCTTACAGTTTTGTACTCCTGAAATTCTCCACCTTGCATTTGTTTCTAGTTTCTAGCTCCTTGCCACCCCACACCTCCCAAATGATTTTCCCCCATGTCACTACATGATCCCATGCCTCTCCTACTGGGCTTGCCTCTTCCTAGGATTTTACCCTTAGTTTAGCTAAGCTGCCAGTCAGCCATCTTCAGGTCCGATAGGAATTTTAGAGGCTTCTGTATTATTGAATGGAGAAAGAACTTCTAGCACAAACACAATTAATTTAAGATAGACCAAATCAGGATGCAAGAGCTCAACTTTGATTGAATGTTAATATTGGGGAAGCAATGAGAAAGCTAGGGCACGAACAGTTGTACAGATGATGGGAATGTGAAAGTTAAGGTCTTTGAATTCAGAGTTAAGAATATAAAGAAGGTGCCAAACATTGTATTTAGATATCAACAAAATATAAAAGCAACAGTTTTTCATATCATAAGTGCATGTGTACTGAGGTGGACAGCGCATAATCAAAACTAAGACAGTGCATAAAATGGGCTTGACTTGTATGCTCAAACCGTAAGGAAGTATGTGAATGCCAGATTCATCAGCCACACCCACAAGGTAGAGCAAAACATCACCTGATTACAACGTAATGCCATCCATGCTCTCAAAACCAATCGCAACATCATCATCAAGCCAGCAGTCAAAGGAGGAGCCATCGTCATTCAGAATAGAACAGAATACTGTAGGGAAGTGTATCAACAACTGAACAACCAGGAACACTACAGGCAACTACCAGCCAATCCGACCAAACAGCACACCTGTGAACTAAAAACATTGATCAGGACTTTTGATCCAGTCTTTCAGGGTTCCCTAAGCGCCCTCATCCCACATACTTCTCGTGTGGGTGACCTCTAATGCTTTCCGAAGATACACGAAGCCAACACACCAGGATGTCACATCATGTCAGGCAATGGGACCCTGTGTGAGAACCTCTCTGACTATGTCAATGGCATCTTTAAACCCATTGTATAGAGGACCCCCAACTTCTGTCGCGACACTGCAGATTTCTTACAGAAACTCAGTACCCATGGACCAGTCGAAACAGGAACATTCCTCGTCACAATGGACATGTCAGCACTCTGCACCAGCATCCCCTATAATGACAGCATCGCGGCAACAGCCTCAGTACTCAACACCTACAAGTGCCAATCTCCGAGCACCATGCTATAACTCATCTGCTTCATCCTCAACCACAACATTTTCACCTTTGACAAGCAGCTCTTCATCCAGACACAGAACAGCCACGGTGACCAAATTTGCATCCCAATAAGCCAACATCTTTATGCAGAAGTTCGAACAAGCCTTCTTTTCTGCACAGGACCTCCAACCAACACTTTACACCAGATATATTGACAATATTTTCTTCCTTTGGACCCATGGTGAGGAGTCACTAAAATAATTACACAGTGATATCAACAAGTCTCATCCCTCCATCAGACTTACCATGGACTACTCTTTTGTATCTGTCTCATTGTCGGACACATGCATCTCCATCAAGGATGGGCACCTCAGCACCACAATGCACCACAAAACCCAGGATAACCTCATGATGTTATACTTCTCTAGCTTCCACTGGAAACATATTAAAACAGCCATCCTCTATGAACAACTCTTCTGCATATACAGGATCTGTTTGGATGAGGAGGAACACGACGGACACCTTAAAGTGCTCAAGGATGTCCTCATAAGAACAGGTTCTGATGCTCAACTCATCAACCACTAGTTTTGACGTGCCACAGCAAGAAACTGTAATGATCTCCTCAGGAGATGGGCAGTGGCTGCAACCCACAGGGTACCCTTCACTGTTCAGTACTTCCCAGGAGCCAGAACGACTACGCCATGTTCTTTGCAGCCTGCAAAACATTATCAATGAGGATGAGCACCTTTCCAAGACCTTCCCCATGCCTCTGCTTCTCGCCTTTAGACAACTACCAAACTACCAAACTTTAAACAGATCATGATTCGCAGCAAATTGCCCAGCCTTCAAGCCAACAACACCATACAAACCCACCACAGCAGCCACTGCAAGACATGTCAGAGTATCGATACTAGTAACACCGTTCCATGTGGGGATACTTTCCACCATCTACACAGCAAGTTCTCATGTGAATCGGCCAACATGGTCTATCTCTTACGCTGCAGACAAGGATGCCCTGAGGCATGGTACATTGGCAAGACTGAGCAGACGCCACAACAATGGATGAATGGACACTGCACAACAATCAACAGACAGGAGCATTCCCTTTCAGTTGGGGAACACTTCAGTGGTCCAGGACATTTGGCCTTGGAACTTCGGGTGACCATCCTCCAAGGCGGACTTTAGTACAAACAACTACACAGAGTGGCTGAGCAGAAGCTGATAGCAAAGTTTGATACCCATGGAAATAGCCTCAACCAGGACCTTGGGTTCATGTCACACTACAGGTGACCCCACTGCACAATACATTGCCCTCACACACCCAAGCAGACCCTTCCTCGTATGCACACACATACAACCCCCATACCCACACCAACACACGCACCCTCTCACACATATCCCATCATACTCAGACACACACACGTATGCACACACACTGTATCACATGCACTCATACACACTCAATTTGTCACTCCCACATGCACACACATGAGCTTATGGGGTGAATTTGTTTTTGCAGAATTATATTTTATTTTGCTCAAAATCTGCATGAATCCATGTAAAACTGTAAAACTACACAGAGGGTTTGTCAGTCTGACATAGCATTGGGACACAGATAGACTTCACACCTATTGTTTAAAAAGCTGAGCTTTCTTGAGAACATAATTTTTAAAAAGTTCTGGGATTTACATAGCAAAAGAACAGAAACCAGCATATCTCATTATAAAAGCTGAAAGTTTTAATCTAAGATGGTTTACTGTATCACATCTCCATGATACTGGACTCCTTTTGCTTTAAATTCTGTGAGCATGATCTTAACCTCCACAACCACCTGATGAAGGAGCAGCACTCCAAAAGCTAGCACTTCCAAATCAACCTGTTGGACTATAACCTGGTGTTCTGTGATTTTTTACTTTGAATCAGGATCAAATAACCAAACTTTACACTTAAAATATTACAATAATGGTGACACGGACGAACCTGTCAATCTTATACAATAATCAAGTTTGATCCAGAAATCAACCACAAAACAACAGACCAATGAAATCATGAACCTATCACTTTATTTAATCATGACCTTCAAATTAAATTTTACAAAACATTTAATATTTTACTATGAAACCAATCTACTTGTTACTTTAACAGAGGCAAAATCTATTTTAAATGGCTTAAAATTGGAGAAATTTCAACTCTTCAATTTCATCCTGTGGTAGAATGGCAGGACTAATAGTGGACAATTGGCAGCATCAGTTTATGAGTACTGACTGTAGAGAGAGCACTGACCAGCAAGACGACAGAACTAATTTCTTTTCAATTATAATACAAGTTCTTTCTACTAGAAACTTCCAGGAGTCCCGCTGTTTAAAAATGAAAGGACTGAAGTTACAAATACATGTGAAACTAAAGGCTATACACCGGTATTGTAGCAGGGAGTATTCTACCCCCCCCCTTTAGAAATCCAAGATTCTGCTTTTATAATTTGAAAAATAAAGGTAGTTAAACGGCTCTGACATCACATTTTATAGACTCAGATGTTTACAGCACAAAAGGAGGCCATTTGGCCCATTGTGTCTACCCAGTCAAAAGATCTGACTACATTAATCCCATTTTCAAGCTCTTGGTCCAGAGCCCTGGAATTAAGAATACAGAATACAGGCTGAGAAGGTTCTCTCACTTTCTCCCAGTGAGAAAAATGTGCAGTTGACAGTACTGACTGCGAAGATCCATCAAAGAACCTGAAACTTTAAAAACTGCAACATTTGGTACTGCTGATAACATCCACAAAACTAATTAATCCACTGTAGTCTCAAATTAAAACATTATGCCTCAAGTATCCCTGCAGGACTCCACACCGCAGATACTAATTTCTCTTGTACTAGACAATATCCTTTTTCAACTTAATACTCATTATGATTGGCTTATTTATTACAGTAAAACTAATTAAATTTAATTGGAGAGAAGTATGGACTTGTGCTGAAAGGAACTTAAATGTAACCAACTGAGGAAGCTGAAAAGTCAGTTCACTTCTTCTCAACTGATTGTAACAAATTTTGTATCACTTTTCACAACAAAACAAACCAAGGCACTTTACAGGAGGGTACATCACATTTGACACAAAGCCACATCAACAGATATTAGGGTGATGACAATATACATGATCAATGGGGCAAGTTTTAAGGAGCATCTTATCTGGAAAAAAACAGGAGATGGGGTGGAGAGGTTTAGGGATTACAGAACTTAAAGCCCTGGCAGCCAAAGACATGTCTATCGATCCTGTGTTTCAAACTGGGGTTGTATATGAAGTCAGGATTGGAAGTAAATGGAGATTTGAGAGTTCTCAGATTGGAAGGACATGGAATATCTAATAGCAAAGATGAAAATTAAAACAACAAATTGAGTAATTCCCTCATTTGAAGGCAATACAGGTCAACAAAAACAAAGGTAATGGGTAAATAGGATGGGTGCAAATAAGGACATGGGCAGCAGAATACTACTAGAAAATGTATTCCTTTAAAGTGTAATTTATAATTTTCATTTGTGGTAATTAGCTTGCAACGTTTCTTGTCAGGGATGGATCAGCTTTGCAGTTTAAAGATATTTCTAGCTGAAAATAGTTTATAATCTGCTTGTAAGCTTTTACTCAGATTGGTATGAAACCATCCTTTTTACATAGTTCAAGTGTGACCCAGGTTGAACCCTCGCTTCCAATTTATTCTCACTTCCTCTGAAGAAAAATAGCTGGTCTCCACTTGCTAGCTCTAAACATCAGTATAGCTGAGAAGTACAAAGGTATTGTGAGTGTAAACCTGTATCATAATCTGCCTATGTAAAGATGTGCAGGCTCCCTGAACTGGAATGTTTCTAAAACTGTAATTTTCTATTGTTGATACAGGACTAGAACCAAAGGATGTTTTCAATCAAACTGCATATCTTCTAGCTAATGGACTGAGCAACCTATATAACTGCATTAGCCAATATCTACGTAAAAAGACATACATTAAAAAGTTTTGTTTACATAGAAGGAGGAAAACACGACACTGTCAACTACAAGTCATGCCCTGAATGTGCAAATTATGAACAAACACCTTTTGGGGCCAGGGTGCAGGGAAGAGGTAATTTGTAAAGACTGATGCATGTGACTTTGTGTCAAAGCTCAAGATTTAAAAGTATTTTAAAAAATGAAAGGCGAAAAGAAATAAAACCTGTAGCACACTCATAAGCATAGGCTGCTCTCAGGGAAGCTTACAATTTGTCACTTGTTTTGGTGGTAGATTAGATCCACTGGGTTAGAAATATTTTGGTGGAATTTTAGTAAAAAAAAGACGTTTAATATAATAATTGTTGGGTAAAATTGGTTACTCATAACATCTAACAGAAATGAGCTATGTGCATTAGAAAGAATTAAAAAGGTATATTTAAGCAACATCTAAAATTTGTAAATTTGTAAATATTTGTAAAGTTATCCTCCTCTCACAAAAAGGTTTGTGGAAAAAATCAACATTAAAAAGTTAGAATGGAAGCTTGTCTCTAATGTACTGCCCTGCACATTCCTTCTATTTGTAGTAACAACTACCAGCATCATGTTCCATACAATTCTAAATTTCACTGTTATATCTCCTGGGTGAAGGCTAAAATTGGAGATTTTAAATGTTAAAACAAAATGTTGCATTTGACCTTGAACACATTGGTTTCATTTGTTCTTTCTTGAATTGGGTTTATTTATGAGGCAGTGGCATAATGGTAATATCACAATATTAATAATTCACAGGCCCAGGCTAATGTTCTGGGCAATATAGGTTCAAATCCCACTTTGGCAGATGTGGAAACATGAAGTCAATGAATAAAATCTGGAGTTTAAGAACTAGCTTAATGGCAACTATGAAACCATTGCTGTAAAAATATATCTGGGTCACTAATGTCCTTTAGGGAAGGAAATTTGTTGTCCTTATCTGGTCTGGCATACATATAACTGCAGAGCCACAACAATGTGGTTTACCCTGAAAAGGCTTAATGGACCACTCATTTGTGTAGAACCATTAGAAAGTCAAAAGAAAGGAATCTGATCAGATGAGCCACTCAACAATGGCGAATCTATCCCTGTAAAGTTTTTAATCTGTAGCTTCCGGAATGTGTGTCCTGGAAGGTTTCAACATTGATTCATGATATCAGGTCAAATATTGGAAAGGAAACCACCTGCTAAATACTGCCTACTGCTGTCAGGGTAATGAAGGGTCACTGGACTCAAAACATTAACTCAGCTTCTTTCTACAAATGTAGTCAGACCTGATGAGTTCCTCCAGCACTTTGTGTTATAAAATCATTGCTTTTGAAATTAACTCATGGGATGTGGGTATTTCCTATCAGCATTTATTTCCTAAGACTCATTGCAAAGATTGTGGTAAGCCACTTTCTTGAATCACTGTTGTCCATGCATTATTGGCACAGGCACAATGCAGTTATAACACAAAATTTTGATCAAGTAATAACAAATGAATGGCAACATATTTCCACACCATGGTGGCATGTATCTTGGAGGGAAATGTGCAAAAAGTGCCAGTATTGCCAGGTCCCTTGTTCTTCTAGGTGGCAGAGTGCTCATATATGGAAGGTTATATTGCAGAAGCCTTAGCAAATGGCTAGACAGCATGTTGTCAATGGTATACACTTGATGCCCGATGGTGATGGGAGCAAATATTTGAGGTAGTGAATGGGATGTCATGATTATTACTGCAGTTGTAGTTGGCTGGCAAGAATAGAATATTCCAGCGAGCTTAAATTTGACTTTGATCTTGTTAATGAGAAAAAATGTTAGGAGGAGCAGGAGTTGACTTACATACTGCAGAATACTTTGCATCTGACCTGCCCTTGTATTTATCTACCTTGTCCAGTTACAATTCTAGTTAATGTACCATATATACTCATGTAAAAGTCAAATTTTTAGACTATTTTTAAAGGTTCAATTTACAGGGTCCACTATTACACGTGTACTAGTTTTGAGGGGTTCAAATTCATGCTGCAGTTCAAAATATTATATTGTTAGCAGAAGTAAATTTGATTGCTCAACTCATCCCAGGTAAAGAAGAAAAACACAATGAATTCCAGGAAAGGTAATTACCTGATAAAAGCAAGAAAAACAAGAATGAATTACTAGTAGGAAATTTTCTTTATACTTACCAGTATGAAAATAACACTGTCATGGCCTGGTATGATGGCACACTTTAAATGAAACATTTATTAAATTTCAGGCCAACTTTCAGGCCAAATCCTTCTCTTTCCCTCCCATTTACTTGCACATGTAATGAATCTCAGCAACATTAACAAATGTATCAAAGAATTAAAGATATATGTAGCTAATATATCTGATGTTTATTCAGATATAATGGCACAATTAAAACGATTAACTTTTTAACAATATTAACTTTTGGATATATAGTGAACAAAGTACAATAAGTACTGATAGATTTAGTACCAGCCTGAATGAATGAATGAATCAAAACGTGTTGTAGTAAACCAAGTGAACTAAGTAGAGTTATGAATGAACGAATGAATCAAGATGCAATTTAGTAAACAAACAGAATTATCGGTATGAATGAATGAATGAATGTGATTTTGTTTATGTGTGTTAATGGAAATGTGCAGTTTCCTTTGTAAGAGGTTTATAATGCAATTTGTAGGGTCATCTTTTACACAAGATATATGAAAAATACAAGATTTTTTGGCCAAAAAAGGGGTCAACTTTTACATGGGATTGATTTTTACACAAGTATATACGGTAACTCCAGAATATTGATGGTGTGGAATCCAGCAATTCTAATCTCATTGAAAGTCAACATAATATTAGGTTAGACTTTCTCTTTTTATATGATAAAGGAAAAGAAAACTTAACTTTGTTAAGTAACTGCATCAGCAAGAAATATTAGAACTTTTGCCATAATCTTCAGTCTTTTCAAAGTTCAGTACAGATATGAATTTAATAAGATCTGTCAGACAACTTGAATAAATGAGAACAGAGTAAAGACAGCATTAACAAATCAATCAATCAATCAGTACACATTTATTCTCCTTAAGGGATTACATTATGCAACTCACATGCTAACTTTAAATGGTTGTCAAAAATGTGCAGAATGGGAGCCACATATAATGCAAGTTGAACCCTAATTTTGTGCTGCCTGCTTATTTGAACTATTGCTTCATGTAGACAGTACTGCTATGATACCACTTAGTGGGGAGGAGCATTGTGACTAAAGCAAGTAGTGTGGGTTACACAGGAAGTGAATCAGCCTGGGAAATGATGAAGAATGGTACAATATAGAAGAGAATGGATTCTAAGGTTTTCAGACACTGCACTGAAGTCTTGGCAGAGAAGAGAAAGCTAGAGCAATTTTCTATGATTGCACAGCACTCTTCAGACGTACACTTTAAAGGTAATGGAAGGTCAACTCCCAAAGGCCTGGAATGCAGTGTCACAAGAGGATCAGTAACTTGATATGAATGGTCTTCAAATGCCTTATGTATCAACTACAGCATTGACCACAGATTTCAGTGGAAATAACTTCAGTGTTCAGAAAATGATTTTTCATGTGGCAAATTAGCCACAAAACACTTGAAAAGTGACAACAGAACCTCTAAATTCCCATCTCACACCATTCCATCCTTTCATGTGATCCCTCGAATATATCTATCCTATTCCTTTCCCTTCTCACATCATCCTCATCCAAACCATCATATGCCACCTTATTCCAATCTCCCATTCCACCTTACATACCACCCTGTCCCTAATTCTACATTGCACAGGCCAACCCAGTCCCTCTTCTATTTTCCTTGTGCCAACCCTCTCCATCCCTCCCTCCTGTTGTTTGTCAAAAATAGAATGAGTATTGATAGATATGTGTATATGTATGAAACAAGACAAACTATGATCACAAAACTTCCTCACAAAATTTGCAAGACCTAACACCATTTTCCAACCACATCCTTAACTTTCATCCCATAGTTAAAAAATAACCTAGTTACTTCCTTCTAAATTTGTCAAACTTCATTATATTGCAAACATATGTCAGAATTCTTTCACATCCAACCAAGACAAAGCATTCTTCTTGAGCAGCAGGGTCAGTGCCCCAAATAAACTGAAGTGTCATTCACTTTCTATCAAGAACAAAAAAAAGTTCTCAAGACACATATTGTAGTAGTATGTTTTGCAGGTGTAAAAAGTGTGCTGCTCACAAATTGTCATATTCTACTCACTTTGAATGACAAAATGTTACTAGTTACATTTGAAAACCACAAGTTAATTTGTTGATTTCCTTCAAAAATTTGCTACAAGAGATTTCTGACTTTGGCAAGTATACAGCTCTCAGAAGTATTTCACAATCTGCAATGAAATTGAGTTTTGAATGAAGTCATGTCAGCTTTTAAGTTAAGTCATGAGGCACATAAAAGAAATTGCATTAATTGTAAAAGCCCAGTGGACTTATTTTACTATGAATAAATAAATTACTGATAATAACAGCTAAACCCTATCTGCAGCAGACTTGTCAACATTTTTAGTGTAACCAAATGTGACCATCTGCTTTAAAGGGTGCCCTTCCTTGTGGCTACAAGAACAAATGTTTTGATTGAAAATAAATAGAATACTCCTCTGAAATAAAAAAAGCTCTACATAATGATGATGAATCAGTCTCACTACAGCATTTAACATCATTTGTCCCCTAATTAACAAAGTCCAAATGATTTCTATATAGATTTAAAAAAGGGCTTTGATACGTTTATTGAAATGATACTGTGAATTTTTCCAAATGGCAGTATTTTGTTGTAATGTTGCATATCTTACGGATTAAAGAAAGTTTCTATTAAAGTTTCTGCTGTTAAAGCAATTAATTGAATTTTTTTTTAATATGGAAGATCAAGAATAGTTATTGCAGCACTTGAGGAACTACAAATGCTACAGATTGAAATATGTCAGACAACTCAAATATTTTATTGCAATAGTAACAATAAAGATAAGCTAAATTGGGAATTTTGAAAGGGTATAACCATTTCGTAGACAGTAAGGAATCACAAAATGACTCAAACTAAATTTATCTTTGAAATATAAACCTAGGGACCACATTAGGTCTATCAGTGCAGAGAAAGAAAGATTAACTTTCAGGTTAGGGTTCCTTCACTCTGTGATGTACATTGCCTGTTTCTCCAGTAGAACTTCAGCATTTACAGTTTTATACTTCTTTCTTTGTGCTGCATTTTCTAAAGTGTAGATATTTTTTAACAGATCACAATTTTTGCTTATTTCTTTGTACAGGTACTTTTTTGATCTATGATCTCATTGCTCTTACAATCAAGCAGATAGAGCAGGTCATCCAATTCTAAACATCAGATAAGCTGCTCCTCTGTAGAAACAACAGACCAGTAATAACTATTTATACCCCTTGAGGGTTACTAGGCAGAACCTAGAGCATAACCTTGTTTATATTTGGAGGACTTAATCAGGCAAGAGTGTAGCTGATGAAAACCTGCCACCTCCCGCCTTCACCTCAACCAATTCTTTGGCAAGAAGGCCTATGGACAATTTTCCTACCCTCCCAACAACTGAGATGCATAAATGCCCAACTAATACTCATATACAGGTCTTATCTTAAAGTCAATGGTATTAACCCAGTGATAGGTGGTGGGCTCATCGTGTGGGGAGTAGGACAAACAAACTCATTCAGGTTAGTGTGTGGATTCGTGGGGCTTGGGGAATTGTAGGGAATTTGGTTCTTCCTGCATCTTCTGTCAATCACCTTGCTCCCTCCCCACCCTTTGCAGCCCAACATTCAACTTCCTCCCAGCATTGTGCATCCCTGGCCTGGGAGCTAGCCACTATTATAGCGTTTGGGTGGATGTCATTATAGCAGCCTCCTTGGTGGCACCACTGTTCTCTGACTGGCTTGGCACCTCAACAGGCTCGTAAGGTGCATCAGTGAAGCAAGATGCAGTGAGCCTTCTAGTTGAGAGTCAACATGGGCTCTCACCAGCTCTCCTTACAGCAAAGATCCTGTCACCGCCAAAAGATTCTGCCATCATCTTTCTAAACAGCATGGTCCTGGTCAGAAACTTAATGAGAAAACAAATCTCCGTGCCAAATTATCAGCTTGCTGTCCAACAGAACAAATAACATGTGTAATGGAAGAAAACAAAAGTGATTTATTGTCTTGATTCTGTTCAAGATTGGGATTGGGCAATAGAAGTGAAATAATTTCTAATCTTATTAACATTTTGTGTGGAAAGGACGTTTAACTTGTATAAAATTGTGAACCAAGAACTGAACACTTACAGAAGGATTTTGTGGAAGAGCACATTAAAATAAATGTCTTCAATTCTGAAATGGACAAAAGAAATTTTTAAAATTGTGATTATTTTGATTAATGTTCTTTGAAATATATGGTCACCTCTTAAATAATCATTGTCTATGATGTTTTCAATAATCAACATTAGATAATAATTACAGTAAGGAAACAGTCTGTTTGGTGAAGCAGTTTTGATATACACAAGTAACAGATCTATGATAGCTTTGTTTCCATCTTCTCTCCAATCATGTAACTAAGATTGTTTTCACTGAGAGGGTTTTAAAAGTCGAAAGCTTCTTCCCATTTTCTGTCTGGCATTATTGTAAGATTAAAAATAAGTAATGTAGCTTCATTGACCCTAAACCTAGGGAAACAGTTGTTTCTATTTTCTTTGTCCGGTCCTCTCAAAACATGTACACTGTATTTTTATCAAGTTACCTATAATCTTATTTTCTAATAAGATCCATTTCAATCTTTCAAGTTTTTCTTTATTATTGTATTTCTTCAGAACAGACAAAATTTTAATTAATCTGCACTATCCTCATCCAATGTGTGATGATGCTGCTCCTTAACAAGATTAGGTTATCCTTGGTTTTGTTTCAGGAGATGGTAAAGACACAAACTCTGAAATGACTGGGGTTAATCTACTTAAGAATGATTTCAAGTTTTAAAAAATACACTTGTACAATGAAAGGGGAGTGGCCAGTTCTCCAACAACACCACATTATAGTCCAACAGTTTATTTGGAAGCACTAGCTTTTGAAGCACTGCTCCTTCATCAAGTGGTAACTTCCAAATAAATCTTTTGGACTGTAACCTGATGTTGCGTGATTTTTAACTTTGTCCACACCAGTCAACACTGGCTCCTCCACATTATGGTCAGTTCTCTCAGCTCAGTTTTTCTCTGGGTTGGTTTGGTTTGGATTTTAGCAGCCAGTTGTGAAGCTGCTAGACCCAAGAGAAGCAGGTCCATGCTGACCCTCCCTCACTCTGACTTCTCTCCAACAAGATCCTGTGTTTGATTTTATCTTTTTTTACAAAAGATGGGGATTGTAGTAAAAATTTGGAACAGTACCATTAAGTTGGGATAATCTATTGGGTTTTCGGATAGGTTAAGTTATTCCGAATTCTGTTCTCTTTTGTTTGTGTTTCATTTGGTAATCTTGTAAACAAATTCTGTTTTGTTTAAAACTAAGTGGTTTGACCAGCTGCGTCTCCCCTAGAATATCCACTTAACACCTGCTTAAAACAACTAGCAAAGTTAGGGTCTGGGCTACTTTTTTGAAGGTGTCTGGCCTCACCCATAACAATTGCATTAGGATCCTTACTACATTGTGGAGTCCAAAACATCCACAAGACTTTACTACCATTAAATACCAATATTTTATGCAGATTCATGATTTAATCTAGAGCGTTGTAAGCTACATCTCTTGCCATTACTCTGGGAAGTTTATTTAATGGCTTTAATGAAGTCTTACTTTTAATGTCTTGAGCATCTGAACCCAAGTAATTTTATTCATCCATGTTACCAGCTCTTCTACCATTCAAAGTTTAACAAGAGGGCAATCAGTAAAGTGTGTATCTCCACTGTTCAGTTCTAACCCAACATTTTTAGAATTACTCAGCTCTTCTTCAAGGCCTTTCCCTGTTTGGTTGATGTCCTACAAATACAACATTGAAAAAAAATTATTAACATCTTTGATATCAATAGGCAGGTTTCAGAACAATCCATATCAAACAACCTGCTTTGAAAACTGCTCATAGTTGACAACTGCAACAAATTTCAGTGCAATAGCTACAGCAATCCAAAATGATCAACTTCATACTAAAACAAAAATCCACAACACAGAACAAAAAAAAATCAATTTTCCCTGTTTTCTAATGTTAATAGATCTTTAAAACAAAACTTCTAGGAGCAGGAGCCACATCCTCAATCAAAACTGAACAGTTCTTTCTTGGGCCATACATTCTCTGTGTACCTAGCTTTGCTGAAATCCATCCATTAATTTTTGAGATACATTGAGGTATTCTGAGATAAACAGACCAACAAGCAGGAATGAAAACATTGCTTCCACTCATTACATTTGCTATTTGTATGCTAATATCACCATGTTAGTAACATTCCCCCTTCAGCTTTCTTTCAAACTCAAAAATAGTTCATTATCTATTTTGTTATGATGCGTGTAAAATTGTGAACCATCCTCCCTGGTCTTAATTCCAAATCATAAGAGACAGTGAGCAAAGTGGTCCCCAAACATACCTCTGTGGAAACCATTGCCAACTTCCAACCATTCTGAGAACCGCCTTAATATTTATGACAGGTCTTACACCTTCTAACTAGATCATGATCTAATTTTCCAACTTCCATTTAATACCATGACATTTAATTATTTCCAATAGTCTCCAATGTGTAAGAGACTTTCTAAAGTCCACGAGCCCTACATTCATTGCCTCTTTTCATACACACACTACCTCTTCAAAGAACTTCATTTGATTTATCAGGCAGAATTTTCCTTTCTGAAATCAAATTTTAGTTAATTCAACCCATTTATTTATTATTTTCAGCTATTTTTTTTCCTCTCTACCATCATTGAAGAACTATGTGGCATGTAATATCCAGATTAGTTCCCTTTTTTTTGCAAATAGCTATTCTATTTCATTGCCAAGTCCAGGTTCAGTACATGCTCACTATTAGATACAGAGTAAAAGTTCTTCTCACATCTCTTCCCTCATTTCCTTAAGATCGGTGAGTGTAGTTCAGTAGGTTCCAGCAATCTGCACCCATAACTTTTCTCCAATAGTTTCCTTTTATTTATCAAACCATCACTCACCCTGCTTTTCACTAATCTGTCTCTCCCCAGTATTCTTCTCTTTTATAAAACCTCCAAGGCAGAGGTCACACAACACCAGGTTATAGTCCAACAGGTTTATTTGAAATCACAAGCTTTTGGAGAGCAGCCTCCGAGTCAGGTGAAGTCACAGAGAAGAGCACACAGACACAGAATTTATGAACACAGAGATCAAAAGATCATACAACCAGTGTGAGTGGTGTCAGATAATAAGTCTCTGCATGTGACCCCAAGTGTAAGATGGTGTGAGTACTGTCAACAGTTGAATTAGAAGTGAAGGGATGACCTATAATTTGATTAAATGAGGCAAAGAGATAATTCCAAAAAACTAACTCTGCCATGGAAACCTCTGCAAGATATGTCAGATCACCAACATGGATACTACCATCATACATGGGAACACCACCGAGCACAGACACAGTATATATTCATGTGACGCGGTAAATGTTGTCTATCTCATACCCAGCAGGCAAGGATGGCCCAAGGCATAGTATACTGGAGACACTATGTAGACGCCATGACAACGGATGAATGGACACTGTGCAACAATCGCAGGGCAAGTGTTCCCTCCTAATCGGTTAACATTTCAGCAGTCCAGGACATTCAGCACCTGATCTTCGGGTAAGCATCCTCCAAGGCAGATTTTGAAGTACATAATGCAGAATCAATGAAACTGATAGCCAAGTTCCATATCCATGGAGATGGCCTCAACTGTGATCTTGAGTTCATGTGATGCCACAACACTGTTCTTTATCTTCCTTACTGCCCTGTTTTGACACCATCACCCTAATAAATTGTCATGATCTTTCTACCCTAACTGGTTTGTACAGTTTAAGATTACATATTACGAGTTAGACCCTCGGCATAAAACTCTAATTCCTATCATGTTAATCCAGCCATTTGGTCTGTCTCCAGCACCACCTTATTTTTAATTTTTTGTAATTATCTCTACCTCCTTTAATCCCTTTGCTTGTTATTCAGCTATTGGCACTTACACAGTCTGACACTTTTGATCACCTGCACAGACGTATTATTCAATACTCCGCTCAAACCAGTTGTATGATCTTATGATCTCTTTTCCCTTTATCTTTCTGCCTATAAATTCTGCGTCTGTGTGCTCTTCTCTGTCACTTCACCTGGCTAGGGGCTATGCTCCGAAAGCTTGCGATTTCAAATAAACTTGTTGGACTGTAACCTGGTGTTGTGTGACTTTAAGTTTTGTCCATCCCCATTCAACCCTGGCACCTCCACTTCATCTGTTTTGTCAAATGTTGTCACTTGTTGTGTCATAATACCTATTTATTCTTTGCAGCTCATTTTTCTTTTCAACGGTTCAACTAATGTAAAAAAACTATTTTGTTGATATATTACTGTTTTCTTTTAAACTCATCTCAGATTTTCCTTCTAATATTTCTTGTTTTCCATGTGGTTTCAAATAAAAACTGTATCCTTCTTTTCTTGCATTTTCTGTTACTTTTAATCAAATCTTTAAATTCCAAGTAGCCATTTCAATTTTAATTTCTAACTTCTTTACTCCAAGTTTCAGAATGTCATTAGTAAAGCGGTTTGTTTTGAAAAGAATGTATTTATTTCATAACTTTATAATCTCCTTTTACATAAAATACTCCAATTGTTGACTTATTGTCTGGAATTCTATTCTGACTTTACACCTTACCTCAGCCAACTCAACTCTCCTCTTTCTAAAATGTGTCTTTTGTGAGGAAGGAATTACTCAATTACTGGGTAATTAAACATTCTGGAACAATAACTAATTCCTACTCATCTCCTCTTCCTTTTCTGTTCAACTTCAGACAACAAGAGTCTGTAGTTCCCAATTATTTAAAAATATTTTAGTTTTGATTTCAAACTACATCAACTCTGAATTGCTTATTTTCTTGAATAACTAGTCTTCACTGCAGCATGTACTTTCTCCTTCACTAATGCTATGAAGTAATATTAATTTATTGTTTTACATTACTTTCACTCTATGTATTTGGGCATTAAACTTATTAGCATCTCAACTCTAAACTTGATTTAGATCCTCAAAGTACTGAGATAGGATTAAAATAATACTGCAAAATGAATTAGTCCTGTTTAATATTTTACACTGTTTGTGTAGTTTATCTGGTTTCTCTCATGTTGCACTATTTTAGAATTTTAATGTCAATGTAATACTATAAACATTAATAATGATCCCTAAACAAATCAAATATAGCTGAAGGTGTTTCTTTCTGGAAAAAAGACCTATCAAGATAAAAGAAAATACATTATTTTTGAACTATTAACGTATTGCAGGTGCATAACAGATTGTTTCTCTTACAGTCAGTAGAAGATAATTAATACCTACCTACGGTTTTAAAAAATACCATATTTAAAAAGAGGAGAAAAAAAGTCAGAAACTTGGAAAACAGAATCAACCAGGCACTATGGTTGGCATGTACAATAAAAATCAAAATTAAGGTTAACTATGAATATCTTACAGAATATAGACAATGAACTACATAAATAGTTCAACAGCTTTAAAATCCATACATTTGTTTCTAGAACATTACAAGATTATTTTGTATAATTGTTTGGAGTGGATACAAAGTAAACGAGATTGATAATGTTATACCTAACTGTTTCAGGCTAAAACAAATTGTCTGTAGTGAATACTTGTACAATAAGTTAATTTTCCAAGGATCCAAACTTTAAATTTTATAGTTATTATGTATGAAACAAACGTGTTCAAACAATTATCATTATGATACATCTGTTTGCATCAATCTCACAATAATCAACACCCCATTTATAAAATCACAATTATTTAGTCCAACACAAGAATTTTGTATGTTTTATAGTGACTCTGGGTTTTCATATTGTTCTACTCATGAAGAATTCTGTTTTGTGAAAAGTTCCAATTGCCTACTTGCAACCCACTCCTGAAGATACATTTTCGTCGGAACAATGGATTATATCAAGGAAGTTTTCTTACATATATAGTTTCAATGAAAAGGGTTAAACGCGTATACAGATGTTAAAGGAAAGTTTGTCAGTTTTATACAATGAATTTTTAACATGCCAGCGATCGCAAGTGCAGCATTGACCATCGACTGCTGTAGAGACGAACGTTTTAAAAGTTGATGGCGGAACGCAAGTTAAACTTCATGTTGCATTCATTGATCTGGTAAGGTCTCCAAGACGTCATTTCGTGCCGGTGACGGACGTATGCAAGCTGAGCAAAGATTATTTTAAAGTAGCAAATGCTTTGCAACTCAAATGAAATTTTACAATCCACGACCTCCACGATCACCTTGATTCAAATCTCAGCTTTTAACACGAAATATATTTAATATATTATAATTAAGTCATCTGACTTCCTTCGAGACCCTCCTACTGGAGCTATTATTATTTATAACACAATATGCTACTGCCACCTAACTGAGCTTTTGACTAATCCATGCTTGAATGTTACAACATCCCTAAACGCAAAATACTGTAAAGATATATATTGTAAAAGCAAAAAAGGTAAACTCATGAGTTAGCCGGTATAGATTCCAAAATGAAAACAAAGCTCAGGAGTGAATTAAACAATCGAAGCAAGCAGCGTTTTAGCTTCTGTATGGTATTCACCAGATAAAGAAATCAATTGCAGATAAAATAAAATAACAATCTTAACTGCAAAGTCAACTTGGTTTTTTTTAATACATTTTAACACATACCTGCAATGACCGTTTTATAGTAACCTTTCTCCGCGATACAATAAAACTAACTGAAGCAGCACGCACGGAAATGGGTTTGTAACAAAGGAAAGACTGCTGGCAAACTGAAGTGTCAAAAACTACAGAATGAAGCGTTGCAACAAAGTGTCACTCGCCACTGAAACCATCGGGATTGTACAAAAGCGGGATTTTTTGTTGCATTTTAATAAGGCACAACCCAAACGAAGGGAAAATTCGTAAAAGGAAGAAAAGAAAACAAATCAGCCCTGGCATTAAAAAGCCAAGTCAGCAGAAATGAAAGTGCAATACACACAAAACTAATGCAAAGATTTAGTTGTATTTAAACTTACTCGGTGTGTGTCGGATGCTTCAGATTGTGCCTTGCGGGTTTGTGTGTATGCGATGCAGATTCTGCCAGCTCCCACACCCCCACCCCCCTCCCCAGACGCACTGTCGATACAGCTGCAGGGAATCGGATTGTAATCATTCGCGACTGTAGACACCAGGCGTGACTTTTCGCGGGACTCGAAACCCTCCCACCGAAACTGCGCCTGGATTTACCACCTCACCAAAGGCACAGCCTGCTTTCAGCTGGCTGGGGAAGCACCTGAACCTCGTTATAAAATGTTTTCGAATTTATTCCATGCTATTTGCAGGTTCCGCGTTTACTTTCTGTTTCTCTCGCTGTGCGCAGACCCACTCTCCTCGAGTGTGTCGAAAGTGCGGGCTGTGAGCTGCAGGCCATCCCGTCTCCTTCCTGCTCTTCACTCTGGCTGGAAGGAGCAAGACCAGAGGCAGTGAAGGGGAAGATGCGCAAGTTGCATTTCAGTGGGGACCCTGTACCGGATTGTGTGTTGAACGACATCCAGACACTTAATAAACTCTCCAGCCAGGTAACTGCTGTGAATGGAAGTCATTTTTAATATTGTTTAGTGAATGTGAGTGTTTGAATTTGCAGGAAGAAGAGAAACATAGGCTTCAGATCCAATAACATATCCAGTAAACCTCAAGAAAATCATAGGAATGACGTTTACGATCAGCAGTAGACGTGCGTATTAGTAATTCATTTAATCACACGGAAGTGGTCGGAGATCAACTGGCAATCTAAAACTAAAGCATTAAATATTTGAAAAACAAACAGAGCAGGCCGGCCATAGTCTGTATAGTGAAAATAGAAACCAAATCTTCTGGGTGTTTGTCCTTCATAACAACTGATAAGATTGAGTGATTGAAATCATGAAATTACATCTGTTCGACCACAAGTCAATTATATTTCCATAGAAATTCATTACAGCCCTTAACAGCTGTCATCCGTTTGAAAATGACTAAAATAAACCTGGATGCCAAGTCTATCTTTTTAAAAAAAAGTAATCGTCACATTGTAATTGTTTCATTGTATTGAAACTGGAAAGTTGCTAAAAAGGAGACCCAATGTATTTTAATTTATTGTGGTAAACTGCAAGATTAGTAGATAATTACATTTCTAATGTATTTTCATTTGTTCTACCCTCTTCCTTGTCTCATCAGCTACTGGGTTTGACAAGTTTTCAATCCTGTTTGAATGCTTTTCTGAAAAAAGATCTTTGCAAACACTGAAATTCCTGGTGATTAATCACCATCCAGTCCAGCCCAATCCAAACCAATATTCTAATATGCAGAAGACTACCAGTTACCTGCAGGAGAACAGTGTCTTTTAATAGAAAATATTAGGAAACTTCAATAGAAGTGACAAGCAGATTCTTTCCATAATTTTGGGTATGACCATTTCAGTGAATTCCCTTGCTTTCTCAAGCAGTTCTCCACTGCTGACATTATTAATTATGCATTTAGGCTCCACTGTGCAGTGTTGTGGTCAGCAGATGCGAAACTGCTCACTGGGACCTTCTGATGTTTTATGTTGAGGATGCCATATTTAAACAGCTGCATGCCAATTCACATGCCCACAAGCTAGTAACTGCCCTTCACAGTGTGTTGCTGCACAACACAAAAGAAGATGTCTGAGAAAGGAAGGTTGACACCCAATTTAACAGGCAGGGAGTTGGAGGTGCTGGTGGATTCAATAGTGGAAAGGAGTAATGTGCCAACAAGGGAGACCACACCACTAGATACTGCCAGCCTAGTCTGAAATAGCCACCTAGGTCTGTGGTTTTAAAAAAAAGTGCAAAAGTATCTTCAGCAGGTTAATTACATTCTATGCTTTGTGAAGGTGAGTACCAACATCACCTCTATGCCAACTCTAACTCTGCCACTGCACACACTTCCCACCAAGGCACATGGTCTACCACTCTTGCTATTGCATGCAGCATTTTCTCTCAATTATTATTACTAACTCTATCCCTTCACCAAATACAAAGGCATCCTACTCACCCACTAGGACACTTCATCAGCTTTGCTTCTCCTGCATCACCTTGCGTAATTCTAAGTCATTTTCATCACACACCTTCAGTTTGTCTCATTGCAGGGGGAAAAAAAGGTCCACATTTCTCTCCTCTGACACCCCTCCTTTCCACCAATCATGAAGAAGATCCTTGAGCTTGCAGACTGTCACTGCTCATGTGATTGTGATACTGAGACTTCCATATTAATGCAACCAAATAAGCTTCATTATGCAAGGCTGATCTCACAATTAACACCACTGAAGGAATTCTTAACATGCTCAACCTTCTATCCATATTGTGCAACTAATTTCCCTTCTTGCCTTAAGTAGGCACCAGCTGTACCCTACACCCTGAACAAATTCAGATACTTTCATCTTGATGGGTTTTTATTTCTAGAACATATTCTTTTACATCTTTGTCACTGGCTCAGGAAGAAATTGCCAGGTGGTTGGCACTCATAGGACTGCCAGAGACTAAGCACCTCCTCAGGCCCAACCATTAGATGACACTGTGATGTCAGCCATTAATAACTTTGTGCTAATGCACGAGCAGCAGGCAAGTTTGTCAGACGTAATTGGCAAACTGGATCAAAGTTGGGAAAGTTCATTAGTGTTATGGTGGCTGAATTTGGCATGGATGCATGTGGCAGTTTCTATGGATAGACTGTTGACCATCATGGAAAGCTAGGTCCAGCAAAATGCTCAGAAACGTCTGGAGATGCACACAGCTGAATTCCCAAGCTTTTGCTTTGGTGCTGTGCATGAACAGCTGAGCAACAGGGGATGAGGGACCTCTTCCTCATTCTACATACCTTAACCTGCAAAGGAGACAGGGTGGTACCAGCAAGCACCCAATCAAAAGAGGAAACACAAGCAGGCCTCTCTAGACTTTTATTACAAGGGCGCTGCCTCTCCACTTCCACCCTGCTTGTGACCACAAAACCCTGTGAGTGTGAGTCTGCATCTTAATAGAACACTGTCTAGCCCTTTTTCTACAAATGTTCTTGGGGCCATCGATCTGAATCTTCAAGGACAACAAGTTCCACAGTAGGGTAGGCTCCTTCAGCTGAGGACATCAGGACTGCATCTAGGCATGATGGGAGGGCAAGAAAAAAAGGAAAACCTGCTGAGGATATATGGATGGCACAGGGAACATTTACTTGTAAATAGGAATGCACACCTGTAAATATATTTGCACTTTAAATCATCACCTGTCTGATTGACTTTCATTTTAGTTGTAGAAACCACAATTAATTGAAAGTTACTCTTTCTCGCACATTACAAGGTTAGAACCTTGTTTGAAGGAGTGCTCCTCTTTCCCCAATGCCCATCGGAACCTAACTTTGTTATTTTGAATTTGGAAGGATTAAGTACTGTGAATCCTTCAGTCAGTTAGTAATGTTAACTTGTCCAACATAACAGGAAAAGCAAAAAAAGTACATTTGCTTTGGGGCCTAAACAAGGGCTGTTTGTCTTTGGATAATCGATAAATCGACAACCACTGAATTATGTCTCCACTCAACTATTTGAAGCAAATGTCAATGAAGTCTTGTCTGGCTTGTTCCCTCGACACACACTGCGACGAAATGGTGAAGGTGATGTTCCTCCCAGTCGTTGACTTATCCTCAGAAGACTCTGACATTCCCCTAGTTCTTCAGGGTCCATCACGTCCCCTGTGTGCCTAATCCGGCAGTGCAGAGCAAAGCATGCTGACATGTGGCACACTGTAATCGAACCTCATCTTTAGAATGCCTGTCATCTGCTCCATAATGGTGCTAGTGAGAGAATGGGCTGCATTGTACTTGCGTGCAGCCTTGGGTAGCTGTGTAATGGGTTTTGAATGCGTTTGGGAATTGTCTGCCTTAGGTCCCACCTTGGAGGTCGCTTGTGATCACCTTTAGAAATTTATCACTTACTGAATATATACGTAACCATTCACCTTGATACTAAAGATGCAATTGCAAGCACTACCAACTTTCCTGCTTGTTTACTATTGTGGAAAAGTTAAACAGTAAATTCTGCTTAAATTTCAATTGTTACACTATCCTGCTCAATATTCTGGAAACTCCATGTTCACATGTATGTTTTAAATATCTAAAAAGATCATAGCTGTTAATTTTAGATAAATGTGAGGTGCTGCATTTTGGAAAGGTAAATCAGAGCAGGACTTATACACTTAATGGTAAGGGCCTGGGGGAGTGTTGAGAGATCTGGTAACTCCTTGAAAGTGGAGTCACAGGTAGATAGGATAGTGAGGAAGGTTAGTGATTTTTGAGAAGTTTTGAGGGAAGGTGGTGTTTGGTATACTTTCCTTTATTGGTCAGAGCAATGAGTATAGGAGTTGGGAGGACATTCTTGGAATATTGTGTGTAATTCTGGTCTATTTTATCAGAAAGAGAGGGAGAAACTTGAAAGGGCTCAGAAAAGATTTACAAGAACGCTGCCAGGGTTGGAGGATTTGAGCTATAGGGAGAGGCTGAATACGCTGGGACTGTTTTCCCTGGAGTGTCGGAGGCTGAGGGGTGACCTTTATGGAGGTTTATAAATTCATGAGGGGCATGGATAGGGTAAATAGACAAGGTCTTTCCCTGGGATGGGGGAACAAGAGGGGTTTAAAGTGAGAGGGGAAAAATTTAAAAGGGACCTAAGGGGCAACATTTTCATGCAGAGGATGGTGCATGTATGGAATGAGCTTCGAGGAAGTGGTGGAAGTTGGTATAATTACATTTAAAGACATCTGGATGGGTAGATGAATAGGAAGGGTTTATTGGGATATGGGCAAAGTGTTGGCAAATGGGACTAGATTCGATTAGGACATCTGGTCGGCATGGAAAGCTCTGTTTCTGTGCTGTTCTTCTCTATGACTATGACTCTGACTCTGTGATGCTAGGCGTTTGTTGCAAGACTATCAGCTTAGCATATCATAGGTATACTCAAGATTGTAGATCATTTAAAAGTTAAAGCATGAGCTAAATCACTTTATCCATTATTAATGAGCAATTAAATTCTGTCGATTCTTTTTCACCAAAATATGCTGGTCATTTAGGGAAATCAAAATAACATTTATTATTATTATTATTATTATTATTATTATTATTATTATTATTATGTAAAATGTGGATATTTAACATTTCCAGTATTCCAGCCACCGTACCAGTATTTTGGAGGTCCCTATTTCTGGACCTGCCCATCTATACTTCAACATGCCCTGGTTCAAAGTGCACTCATCATGTGACCAAATAGATTGATTGTCAGCCTGTAAGTCTTTCCAATACAGTAAGGAAAACAGGAGAATTTCCTAGTCAGCCATCCATATTTCATCTGTAAACATGGATTAATCCTTTGAACTAACTCTGGGAAACGATGACAGGAAAAAAGACAGACGGATAAGTAGTGTTTTATTTAATAGTAAAGAAAGATTCAAAGTTTCACTAATTTAATGTTTGTTTCTTCTTGTTCCTATTTTTGCTATGGGTAGTTTTGAAGTTATTGCTCCCTTAAATATTCCTGCAGTAGTATAGTTAAGTCATCACCCTGGATAATATTTGGTTTCACTTACCTACTCTTTTGCTTCTTTTACAGTGAGAAAAATAAATTGTGGGGAGAAGTTAGTATTTGTCTTTGGGTGTGTAACATCCACTTCTTCCTCTTCTGCTGTTGACACAATGAAAAAGCTGGGATACAAATGCTGTCTTTGAAAGATTGAATGCAGTTGGGTAGAGGCAGCAACATTTTTGAGTTGATAGAATTTAGACTTTTTAAAAGAAATTTAAATCCATCACTACTTCTAAAATTTATGTGGCTGAGTTGTGTTCAGTTTGTAATCTGGTAAAGATCATTTACATTACATGAATTTTATTTACAGCAATTCTCAGCATTGACCGAGATAATCTTCTGCTTTATTACACAACCCACCGAGGTAAGAAATGCTGTAAAAATGTAGCAATTCTAGTAACTGTACATGTATGGGTAATGTTCACAGGTAGACATGTATGCTTATGTGTATGGTTATATTTAATGTTTATGTGAATTATTAATTTGTTTGTTTGAATAGACTAGTTAAAATAGTGTTAAATATTCTTCTGCTGATACTTAGCCTAGTATCTTCTGCAATAGAAATGTTTGCATTATTGATGACAGTTCTTTCAAGTTTCCTTCTGCACCTTTTTGAAGTATCAAAGGCATGGGATCAAGAACAGTAATGCAACATTACAGACAATCCTTTGTAGCACTGAGTTTAAACATTGGTAAAAGGAGACTAGAAGTTGAAGCTTTTTGTCTTGCACTCATCAGATCAGGACACAAGATATTGGCAGGAAAAATGGTCCTATTTTCAGGTGTGTTTTTTGAGTCCAGATTCTGATGAGTGCAAAACGGAAAGCTTCAACTTCTAGTTTTCTTTTAGCACTGCTTGAAAGGTAAGACAGTCGGTTCACAGACTGCAGCTGAAATGTATACTAGCACAGTTAATTGGTTATACCCCAGCCTTCTATCAGGAAGCTCAGTTAGTGGTTGCATTGCAGAATGGCTGAAATTGGCAACTTAATCTTGCTTTGTGGTGGATCGCAGGCACGAACTTGCAACGCAGTCCTCAAAAGTCCATGTCCTATTCACAGTGGTGTCTTGTTTTTTAAGTCAAGGCTGCTTCCAGGCATCTATGTTATAAGTCCACAGTACGGATCATCTTCAGCGAAGAGGTTATTCAAGGAAGCTGACTCCAGAGAATGGAGCATTAAGAAAAATGGAAGAACAGCCCAAGATTACCATTATGTCACCCTGCTATTAATTGCGGTCTCTGTTTTTGGCTTCTCAGAAGCAATATTTTACATTTACCATGTCAGACCAACCTAATAATTGACCCTATATTGACACTGTATCACCTTCTGAAAGCTGAAGACTGTTTACTATGATGATACTGTTTAAAGCAGCAATTTCCAAAATGCATTGTTGAGCAAAATGTATTTTATGTTTTTCCTCATTTTCAGTCAGAACGATTATTAAGTCAACTCAGTGAGTTTGCCTCTCAGAATGGAATGAGCCCAGGCCCACTGAAAAATATTATGAAAAGCGTCCTCTTGGTTCCTACTGGTGAGAGATGGTTTGAATTGTATATGCATATGCCGTGAGTTTTCTAATTGTTCTTGTGGCAGTAGAGATTTATCTAATGCTGTTTGAAAATATGGCCTTTCACAGTGCTGTACAAGTTTGTTTTGATATTCTCTGTTCTCATCCACCAATTTATCCCAAATACCTTCCCTCCATCATAAAATCAGATGTGAGGATGTTCACATTGCGCAATCAATGTTCAGCAGCATTTGCAATAAGCACTCCATATTGAAATGCAACAAGATCTGGACAATATCCAGGCTTGGGCTTTCAAGTAGCAAGTAAAGTTCTCACCACACAAATGTCAGGCAATGACCATCTCTGATAAAAGATAATTTAACCACTTCACCTTGATATCCGATGGGATTACCATCACTCCATCCCCCAATGTCAATATCCTGTGGATTACCATTGACCAGAAACTCAACTGGGCTTGCCACATAAATACTGGCAACAAGAGTACATTAGTGGCTAGCAATACTGCAGTCAGGCTTTGGGGACTCAGGAGGTCACCTCCTAACTATCCAAAGCCTGTTCACTATCTACAAGGTACAGGTTAGGAGTGTGATGGAATACTCCCCACTTCCTAGATGGGTGCAGCTCCAACAATCTTAAAAAGCTTGATACTATCCAGGACAAGGCAGCTCACTTGATTGGCACCACATCCACAAGCATCTTCTCCCTCTAACTGCTCATTAACAGCCGTGTGTACTATCTATTAGATGCACTGGAGAAATTCACCAAAGATCCTTAGACAGGACCTTCCAGACCACAACCACTTCCATGAAGAAGGGCAAGGGCAGCAGAAATGCAGAAACATCACCACCTGCAAATTCCTCTTCAAGCCACTCACCATCATGACTTCAAAATATATTGCCATTTCATCACTGTTGCTGGGTCAAAATTCTGGCATTCCCTCCCTAAGGACATTGTCATCAAAGTACAGCACTGCAACAGTTCAAGAAGGCAGCTCACCAACACTTTCTCAAGAGCAACTGGGTATAGGCAATAAATGCTGCCCAACCAGCTATGCCCACGTCCCATGAGTGATTTTTTTTTCCTTTAAATGCCTCATGATTAGGAGTTAACCTAATGCCTTTAAGATCTAGTCATGCAATAGCCTGACCTGAGGCTGTTACAGTAAACATTTGTGTTATGTGAACTAGGTATTATAAACTCAAGTTTATGACCAAATGCACTTCTCTAATCTTTTGAAAGGCTGATAAACAATATAGGTGACTAAATTCCCAGATTGCTTTAACTTGCAGTCAGCAAATGAACATAAAAAATAACTATGTGTAAGCCCCATGTTACATTGAATTAATTTCAGCAAGCATCCTTTTAAAACAGAAAAAAGCAAAACTTGCTAGACTATCTCTGTCACTGTGCTATTTTTTAAAGTAAAAAGTTCTGGAAAACCTCTGGACTGGCAGCATCTGTGGAGATAGGAACTGACATAATATTTTGAGTCCGATAGAACCCTTCTTCAGAATAGTCAAAATTGACCTGCTGACTTTCTCCAGCACTTTGTTTTTATTTCAGGTTTCTAGCATCCACAATATTGTTATATCTGTCACTGGTCTAAGTGTTCAATCTTTTTGCTCAGCCTTTAGTATCTAATATAACAGCTCTGCCCCTCGTCCCCTTACCAGATATTACAATAAATGGATTCTTTTTCCCGATCTGTAGCTGGATAGGAAACCAGCAGTTCAATCTATCACACCATCTTTGGACAGGCCTTGGTCAGCAGAGATGAATGAATGAATTAATTAATTAATTAATATTTTAAAATGTTGATCTGCTGAATTTCTGGTAAATTTTACAGCTGCTCAAAATTATTCTTGCCTGTGAGGAGAAAAACAACATTTTACATATATTTGAAAAGTATGTTTTACATATCCGTGTTGAAGAGAATAATTAGGAATATATGAACAGGAGTATGCCTTTCAGCATGTTGAGCCTGCTGTGCCATTTAATCATGGTTGATTGAATATTTTAATGCCTTCACCTACACTATACCCATAAACATTTAAACCATTGATAATCAAACATTTAATAACCTCTACTTTAATTATACTCAAAGACTGAGCTTTCACAGACGTCTGGAGTAGAGAATTCCAAAGATTCCTAACCCTGAGGAAAATAACTTCTCTTTGTGGTCTTAAATGGCATCCCATTTATTTTTAAATTATGCCCCAGAGTCTAGACTCCCCAACCAAGGGAAATATCTGATCTGTTTGTCTCCAAGTATTTTCAAAGAGTCATAGCAAAGAAACAGGCCCTTTAGTCCATCATGTCTATGTCAACCAATAAACACCAAGCTACTCTAATCCTATTTACCTGCACTTGGTCCATAGCTACTATGCCCTGGCATTTTACATACTCATCGCGATGCTTAAATATTGTGAAAGTATCTACTGCCACCATCCTTTCAGGCAAAACCTTTCATATTTCTACCACCCTCTGGTGTTTAAATTTTTTTTTTCTCAAATCACCTCTAAATCATTCACTCCTCATCTTAAACTTGTGCCCTCCGATCTCAGGCATGCTTGCCATTGGAGAAAATATCTTCACTATCTTCCCTATTTATGCTACTGTCATTATTTTGTATACTTTAATCAGGTCCCCACTTCAGCTTCCTCTGCTTCAATGACAACAGACCCAGCCTATCCAGTCTCTCCTCATAACTGAGACTTTTCATTCCAGGCAACATCCTGGTGAATCCTTCTGCATCCTCTCCTGTGCGATCATTATCCTTCTAATAGTGTGGTGACCAGAACTGGGCACAGTATCCCATCTGTGGCCTAATCAATGTTTTATAAAGTTATAACAAGATTCTTTGCTTCCATACTCTACCCGAAACGTCGATTTTACTGCTCCTCGGACGCTGACTGAACTGCTGTGCTCTTCCAGCACCACTAATCCAGAATCTGGTTTCCAGCATCTGCAGTCATTGTTTTTACCTTCCATATTCTACAGCCTGGCTAATGAAGGCAAGCATCCTGTATGATGTCTACACCCAGTCTAACTGTGTGCTGATACCTCAGGCGACTGTGTGGAGTTTGCACATTCTCCCCATGTCTGCGTAAGATTCCTCTGGGTGCTCCTATTTCCTCTTATAGTCCAAAAACATGCAGATTAAATAAATTGGCCATACTAAATTGCCCATAGTGTCTAGGGATGTGTAGGTTAGGTGCATTAGCCATGGGAATGCAGGGTTACAGGGATAGGTAGGCAGGGGGGGGTCTGGGTGGGATGCTCATCGGAGGGTTAATGTGGACTCAATAGGCCAAGTGGCCTGCTTCCACATTATAGGGGTTCTATGATTCTTCTGGAATCTCTGTTCTTGTACATCAACACCCCTTTGTTCCTCCATACTCTCTGGAACCTACCATTCATTGAGTACATTCTTTCCCTATTCGACATCTCACTTTTCAGGATTAAATTCCAACTGCTATTGCTCTGCCCAGTTTACTAACTGATCAATGTCAGACTGCAGCATGAGACCAAGCTCCTCAATGTCAACATCCCCACCAATTTTCATGTCACTTCCAATTTACTAATTATACCTTCTGTGTTCATATCTAAGTTGTTAATATATGCAGCAAGCATCAAGGGTCCCAGCACCAATCCCTATTGCACACCACTGATCACAGGCTTCCAATCACAAAAAACTGTCCTCTACCATCACCCTTTGCCTCCTATTTGTAAGACAATTTTAGATCCAGTTTGCCAACTTGCCTTTAATCCCATGAGCTGCCACCTTTTGGACCAGCCTTCCATGTGGAACCTTGTCAAATGCCTTACTGAAGTCCATGTAAACCACATCAAGTACACTACCCGTATCAATATATTTAGTCACCTTTTCAAAAAACACAAATCCATGCTGACTATCACTGATCAATCCCTGCCTTTCCAATTGCTGATTAATCCTGTCCCTC
Organism: Chiloscyllium punctatum; assembly: GCF_047496795.1. Classification (NCBI taxonomy): domain Eukaryota; kingdom Metazoa; phylum Chordata; class Chondrichthyes; order Orectolobiformes; family Hemiscylliidae; genus Chiloscyllium; species Chiloscyllium punctatum. Next base: position 47,803,141 of record NC_092775.1, on the reverse strand, counting down.
ACAAGTGTTTCCAAGAATTTCTCTAGCACTGGTATCAAACTAGCTGGTCTGTAATTACCTGGCCTCTCGCTGCTGCCCTTAAACAAAGGAACCACATTAGATAACCTCCACTCATCTGACACTTCAGCAGTGAAGTATTAAATATCTCTGCCATGGACCCATCAATCTCTCCTTTGCCTCCCAAAACAGCCTGGGATGCATCTCATCGGGCTCTGGGGATTTATGCACCTTAACGTTCTCTATAATGTCTGATTCTCATCATTAATCTTAATGTATTCTAGAACGTCACCATCCCAACTGAAACCCTCCATCAACAGGGTCTTTCTCCTTTTTGAATGTAGTTGAGAAATATTAATATTAATTTAAGACCTCATCTGCATCCTCTAACTCCATGTCCCTTTGGTTTCAGAGAGGCACCATTCTTTTGAGTAATCCTTATACTCTTAAAATATTTATAAAATGCCTTGTGGATTTTCCTTAATATCCTATCTGCCAAAGATATTTGGTAGCCCCTCTTTGCTCTCTTAATCATCCCCACACTCTTGATGTTTTTGAAGGCCAACCCCTGTTTTTAATACTCAGTATCTAATGTATTCTTCCTTCGTTATCAAATTCTCAATATCCCTTGACATCCAGGGGTCCCTGGACTTGCTGACTATGCCCTTCACACTTCGTGGAACACGCTGGACCCGAATTTTCACTATACTACTTTTTCATGACTTCTACTTTCCACATGTAAACTTACCTACAAGTAGTTTCTTCCAGTCGGTGTTTGCCAGATCCTGTCCAATGGTATTGAAATTGGCCTTGCCCAATTTAGACAATTAACTTCTATACTGTACTTACCTTATTTTGTAGGTTGTAATGAGATCACCTCTAATTCTTTGAAACTCGAGAATCTAGGCTCACTTTGCCCAAACTCTCATTACAGGTTAGTCCTGTCATCCAAGGAGAATCTTCCTTATGCTCCATCAATGGCAATAATACTTTCCTGAAATAAGAAGAACAAAACTGAACACAGTATCTCGGGTGCAGTCGAAACAACATCCCAAACAATTAATGCAAATTTCAATACTAATGCACTCAAATTACCTTGCAATAAAAGCTAACATTCCACGAGTCTTCCTAATAGCTTGCTGCACCTGCATGCCATCCTTTAGAGACTTATTGATAAGGATACCTCAATCTTTTTGCACATCACTCCTTTCCAATTTCTCTCCATTTAAGAAATGCTCTGCACTTCTGTTGTTCCTGAAGAAGGGCTTATGCCCAAAATGTCGATTCTCCTGCTCCTTGGATGCTGCCTGGCCTGCTGTGTTTTTCCAGCATCACATTTTTCAACTGTGGTCTCCAGCATCTGCAGTCCTCACTTTCTCCTAGATGATCTTAACCTACTGCGAATCCTCTTGCAAGGATGCCTACCTTGAAGAAGCTCTCCTCCTCCCTCAATAATTCCTGAAGAAGGGCTTATGCCCGAAACGTCGATTCTCCTCCTTGGATGCTGCCTGGCCTGCTGTGTTTTTCCAGCATCACATTTTTCACTTCTGTTGTTCCTACCAACCTGACTTTTCTCCCCAGATAATACTCCATCTGCCTTACTTTTCCAAATCGTCATGAAAACATTTCACACCTTCCTCATAAAATAAGTTCCTTTATATTATCTGCAAATTTGTAAATTTGTAAATGTGGCCCCCAATTCAAAATTATTGACATATATTGTGAACAGCTTGAGTGCAAGTATTTGATCCTTGCAGAACCTCAGTCGTTACATTCTGCCAATGTGAGATTGCCCCATTTATTCCTACTGTCTGTTAACTAATTCTTAATCCATGCCAGGACGGTATCTCCTATGTCATGTGCTTTCATTTTGATAACCAGCCATCCTGTGGGAGTACAGCATGGTGGCTCAGCGGTTAGCACTGTTGCCTTATTGCACCAGTGTGGAGTTTGCATGTTCTCCCCGCGTCTGCACGGGTTTTTGTCCAGGTGTTCCAGTTTCTTTCCACAATCCAAAGATGTGCAGGTTAGGTAGATTGTCAGTGCTAAACTGCCCTGTAGTGTCCAGGTATGTGCAGGCTAGGTGGAAAGCCATGGTAAATGTGGAGGTGTGGGGATAGGGCAGGGGCGAGGTCTGAGCGGGATTGTCTTTGGAGGGTTGATGCAGACTTTATGGGCTGAATAGCCTCTTTACACTCTGTGGGGTTCTATGTTTCTTATCAAAAAACCTTTTGAAAGTCCGAATAAATAACATCCACCAACTCTCCATTATTAAGTTTACTCGTAAGATCCTCAAATTTTTGAAACACCATTTTTGCATTTGTAAATCCATGTCCAAACAGATTGTTATCCACACATTCAATTATCATATCATTTATTATAGATCCTGTATTATCCCTACTACTGCTATAAGACTGACAGATCTGCAGGTCCCTGTTTATCCTTTGTTTCTTTCTTTCTTAAATAGTAGGTGACATTTGCAATTTCCAATCTGCAAGAATCATTCCAGAATTTATGAAATTTTAGCAGATGATTACCAATGCATCAACAATTGCAAAAGCCGTGTCTTTCAACATTCTGGGATTGTAGACTGTTAAGTTCCCTGGATCTTAACACTTTTAGCCCCAAATTTTTCCATACTACTTTCTTACTAACATTTAATTTACTTGAACTCCACATTCTCCCTAGTTTCTTGAATCTCTAAATCTAGGAAATTTCTTGTTTCTTCTTCAGTAAAACCATTCATGAAGTAATCATTTAGCTTCTCTGTCATTTCAGTATTTTCCCATTATAAATTCTTCTAACTTTGCTTTTAATGGACCCACAATTTGTCTTCACTATACATTTTCTTTTATTCATACTTGTAGAAGCTTTTACAGTCCATTTTTGTGTTTTGCTAGATTGTTTGTATTCTGTTCTTCCTTTCCTTATCAATTTGTTGGTCATCATTTTTCAATCCTCTGATATATTACTGTTTCCAGCTACCTTATAAGCCTTTTCTTTTAGTCTTGTACAATCCCTGTCAAAATGCATAACCTCATTTTCCGAAAAGCACTATGTTTTCCATCTTGCATTTCCTAGTCTGTCCAAGTCCTTATGCAACCTTTCCACTCCTTCCACACTACCTGTCTCTCTGCCTGTGTTGTTTGCTGTCTTTGCATCCTGTAATTCAATAGGTGACCATATTATGGCTTCTGAGCCATGCAACTCTAGACCTTGAAGCACAAGCCCTCAGCCTCACTTATGTTTATATTTATTTCCTCTCTGCCATATATGAATGTCATGATTTGGAGGTTTAGAAAGGCATGATCTGAGCATGTTTAGCTTATTGCATATCTATCTTGATATATATTCATATCTATCAAGTTTACCTAAACTTGATAGATATGAATATTAAACCAAAGCAGAATTAAATTTTAAAAGGTACCTAAGGCTCAGTGGTATGTATTTATGTAGCACAGAGTCAAAAAAGTCTTGCCATAACCAGTTGACTAAACTGGATAAGAACAGGGAAATCAACATGAAATTCAATGATTATAGATAACTCAACAGGAATATTCTCTTGAAATTAAAATATATTCCACTTCCCAACAGGTGCCTTGAAAAGGAATTTGACAGCTGACCATGTCAAGACTGATTTTGTTACTCTGGGTACGTTGCATTAAACCCTGATTAAACTACTCCATGAAATTCTTTCCCCTTAAGTATTAAAAATGTATTTCCTCCTTGTTCACAAAGGGCTAAGTGAGGAGAAGGCTGGATGCTTTGCAGATCAGGTAAATTTTTATTTTGCTCCAACTTATATAATTTTTTTAATGTAACCATGACTGTCTCAGATTTAACCTAAATTGAAAAGAAGAGCATGCGTTCATTTCCAGGCTGCAATCATGTCTCTTACCCAGTTACCCAGATACTCGCACAACCGTCTTGAAAAATTTACTGATTAGTCCTACTCTTTATCACATTGCTTGGGTTCAGTTGGGCAGGAATGTTTGCAAACCAAATACCCAGTAAGGAAAAGGCAAAGAAGATGTCTAAAGGACTGTGACCAAAATTGTATTGCTTAATACCGTGAAGTGGACACATTGCAAAGGAATACAAGCATGTATATTTTCTTGTTCAGTCCACAGAAGTGCATAAGTCTGTTGTTTGGATATTGTAATGCCATCTGTACTATTATAGCAGTCTAATGCTGATGAGAATAAATTCTAGAATCACAGTTTAAATCGATGGTGCTCAGATGAGATCAGAGGCCATTTTGAACTTCAGTCCCTTTGTTGGACCATGGTTGAAGGGTTCACATTTACATTTTGAAGTGATTCGCATTTATATTTAGCTTGGGGGTTAACTGGATGGCTAGTTTATTATGCAGAGTGATGCCAGCAGCGTGGGTTCAATTCCCGCACCAGCTGAGGTTACCGTGAAAGATTGTCCTTCTCAACCTCTCTCTCACCTGCATCGTGACCCTCAATTTAAACAACTACCAATTGTCTGTCTCAACTGAGAGTGTAATCTTGTGGTCCAGTAAGACTATGACAATTTTACCTTTTAACTGACCAAAAGTAAGCTATTCTATCTGACACAAATGCTGCCAGTAACTTGAATTATTGGTGCTTTTTCATGTGCAGGAAGATGCCCAATGCATTTTATCAGAAACACAAAAGAATAAGATGAACAATAATCTTTTTGAGTATTGTATAATTCCATGTTGTTTTTCCAGTGGAAATTGAATTCTGCGGTGCTGTCAAGACTGGCAGTGGGACAAACATTGACTGTCAATCAATTAGTAGATATGGAGTGGAAATTTGGAGGTAATTTTAAAATTCATTTTGTCTATAGTTGACTTTTTGATACATATGAAGTGTAGTGTATTGTATGGTTTACATGAGATTTTTTGGGACATAATTAATTCTGCTAGCCCACCAAAAACATTATTGTAAAGTTTCTTTGTGCAGTAATTTAACCCAGTTATTTCACAAGCATTGGAATATTGCACAAGGGAATTTTGTACAAACACATTTACTAAAACTGTTGGAAACACCATAATATCATAATTGTAGAGAAACAGTTAGCTAGTGCACCAAGGTCCATTTAAACTACAAGTGTTTCACTTCACGTGCACAATAGAAATCCGAAACAGGACACAGCCTGACTCCAATGTGAATGACAACTTCTGCCTTCGAGTAGTCTTACTCTACTAGGTAAAAACAATGACTGCAAATGCTGGAAACCAGATTCTGGATTAGTGGTGCTGGAAGAGCACAGCAGTTCAGGCAGCATCCAAGTAGTTTTGCAATCGACGTTTCGGGCAAAAGCCCTTCATCAGGAATAAAGGCAGTGAGCCTGAAGCGTGGAGAGATAAGCTTATCTCTCCACGCTTCAGGCTCACTGCCTTTATTCCTGATGAAGGGCTTTTGCCCGAAACGTCGATTTCGAAGCTAATTGGATGCTGCCTGAACTGCTGTGCTCTTCCAGCACCACTAATCCAGAGTCTTACTCTACTGTCAAATTGTGACTTGACTCTAGGCTTTTTGCTATAACTTCAGCACTAGTGAAGAGATTAAAGGAAGTAGTCTTAATGTTAAGGTTTGAATCCAAGGTTTAGACTGAATAGAGCAATAGATTTCTCTTATTCTGATTCAGTGTGAGTGAGTGGATAAGAGAAATTGTAGTCAGTGGTATGACTTATGAAGGGGGACAGAAGTCATGGTATCCATCTTCCCAGCATTTAACTGATAGGCATTTTGACCCCCCCCCCCCCCGCCACCGTGTCTTAGCATAGATTTTTATCATAGTCAAAAATAAATCTTCTGTCCTTGATGGAACTATGGAAACTGTACTACAGTTGATGTTGCTTAAAGATGGCTTGTGGAAGAACCCTACATTTACACAGGTGGAGTAGAATTGTTGAACATATCAAATATTGGACTGCTGAACAGAGTTGCTAAAAGCTTTGTATAAAATCCTAAATACTTTTGACAATGAAAAACTTCAGTTGCAGTTGGCACTAAGCAATAATCTCATTACTGTCTGAAGCAATACAACAACACGTTAACTTTCTGTTGTAGTTGGCTTCATTTGATGCCAAATGGTTACTGTTTGCCATCACACCTCATTAAACATTTACACAAAAAGCTGCCAATTTGCAGTGTAATAAGCTAAGGTCCCAAAGTTAACTGTAATATATACAGAGTGCCTTGGCTTTCATGTTTAACATGCACGCTAGAAAATTTGCAGCAATGTGTATGTATTAATGTAAGAGTCAACCATATTTTTTGGCCTAAACATGTTTACACCTTGTTTAAAAATTAATACTAGTTTTTCAGGAATCAAAACCCAAATAATTCAGAGCCAGATTTTATCTATGGAATCACATCAAAAAAACTCAATTTGTTACTCATTCAAAAATGTCATACAAACTCCACTTCCTAATTGTCAATTAAAACAGGAAGAATATGGATCATTAGATGAATGGGGTGAGAGGTGGAGGCACAGGCCTCATCAGTTGTCCCCTGTAAGTGCCAACTCTATGCAATCCTATCCCAATGCCCCTTGAGGCTCCTTAGTTAAAAAGAGAGGAAGAGAGAGACAAAAAAAAGAAACTGGTGTGATCACTGCTTCCCCCATTTTCCTGTGGATTCTTTTCAAAGCCATATGTGCCAAGCAAGTGTGTTTTCATTGAAAGTGACTCCCTCAACAACATTACAATTGTAAAAGTCAATACCGTAACGTTTTTCCTGAAAAATTGGTCTGAAAATGTTGACATATCAACGGACATATACAACATTGATATGCAGTAAAATATTTATACTGATGCCAATAATTTTACTGTCCAGTAGTTATGGCAGTTTTGATGCACACAATAAGGTATCATGTTTAGATTAGATTAGATTCCCTACAGTATGGAATCAGGCCCTTCGGCCCACCAAGTCCACATCAACCCTCTGAAGAGTAACTCACCCAGACGCATTCCCCTAACACTATGGGCAATGGAGGAAACTGGAGCACCCGGAGGAAACCCACGCAGACACTGGGAGAATGTGCAAACTCCACTCGGGAGACAGTCGACCGAGGCAGGAATTGAACCCAGGTCCCTGGTGCTGTGAGGCAGCAGTGCTAACCACTGAGCCACCCCAGTTGTTTAATATGAAATCTGTATCTTCTTTTGGGAACATTTTTATAGCAAAGAAGTGTAGCTTAGTTTTAATTTTACTCTAAGTATGGTATTCTACCTCTTGTGTTTGTAATTGCCAACAAGAGGAAGCCAAATGGAATAGAGATTGTGGAATTATTCCAGGGCCCCACTGATACTTGTTTAAAGTTTAAAAATCACACACCACCAGGTTATAGTCCAACAGGTTTAATTGGAAGCACTAGCTTTCAGAGGGCCACTCCTTCATCAGGTGGTTGTGGAAGGAGCAGTGCTGTGAAAGCTAGTGCTTCCAATTGAACCTGTTGGACCTGGTGTTGTGTGATTTTTAACTTTGTACACCCAGACCAACACCGGCATCTCCAAATCATTGATACTTGTGTTTGTGCACATTGAGAAGTGTGTAGACTGCAGTGGGTGGGGTAGGGTAAGCTGTTATTTAGTACAGAAAGATTCAAACTTTCATTGTGAGATTTCCCCAAGGCATGAACATTTAGGTTAAAGAGAAAACAAGATGTGTTGCTTCATCTGCACTTTCTTTGTTGTTTGCAGTAACAGCAGGGAGCAGTGAATTGCAAAAAGTTGGCAGCGTATTTTTACAGGTAATTGTTTTATTTATTTTTAAATTTAATGAATAATCATGCATCAATATATGTTTTATATTAAATCCAAGGAACTCTACCCCTATCAGTTTTATTGTTAAACACCAAGTTCTGAGAATTCATGAGAATACTTCTCATCCTTTATAATTTCTATTGAAACTGAGAATGAACGCCATGTAAGGGGAATAGCATATTTACTTTAAGCAAGTCTTGGCAGTGTCTTTTCTTTTAATGTTTAAAGCTGAGTTTGTGAGTCATAATGTACCTTGCAATTTAGAAGTAATGTAAATACCATAACTTTGATCATCATATTGTCATTGTTAGCTTTAGATCATGTAGCTACAACATATTGCTTCAGCATCAATATTCTTTATCATCATCAGTTGTGTGAAACTGCATTCATTTAGTTACATTCCTATCTGCACAGATGTAGCCAGAGAATCACTAACACTAGCTTGTCTTCCTGCTTCCACATTTTAACTTAGTGTTACACAAGGATCTGTCCTTTGCACCTCTTGTTTCTCACCAACAAGCTACTCCTCAGCTACATCACCTCAAAGCACAATGTGAGTTACATACAAACCTAAGAATCAGGAACAGGAGTAGGCCGTTGAGCCCCTCAAGCCAGTTCTGCCATTCAGTCAGATCATAGCTGATCCCGTTGTAACTTCAAATCTACATTCATCCTACTCATCATGGTCTTTCAACCCCCTGCTTAAGAAGCTGGCAACCTGCAGAGGAATCCAGGATGGGTTATCCACTCAGCATTTCTAGTTTAAGATTGTTGCAAATGCTTAAACGACATCTTTTGCAGAGAAGTGCTATACCACTGAGCGTTACTTGAGTTTCTTTATCTTGTAGCTTATAATTCATGAGTAATCATTAACCAGCTATTATTTACCATATTAACTGAATCATCTATGAATTGAACTGGAGTTGTTCCTTATTTGCATTGGCTTCATTGTGTAATTTGTCATCTTATTTCTAATGAATGTTTCTCTCATTTCAGTTAAAATTTGTTATAAAGAAGGGGAACAAGAGTGAAAATGTTTACATGGGTTAGTGTATCCATATTAATTCAAATTTTTTAATTCCTTAAACTAGTATGTATATTAACTAATATATTTTATTTTTCTTTATTTAGAGTTGACTTTACCACAGTTCTATAACTTCTTACATGAAATGGAACAAGCCAAGGCTAGCCTTGAATGTTTCAGTTAAATTGCTGCATCATTATTCATCAAATTGTTTGAACTATAAACAAAGCTCATTTTCTACTTGTTCAAAAAATCCATTTGTACATTCAAGTGATATAAATCTTCATTATTTATAACTTTTGAATTGATAGTGAATCGTGTTCAGGAAGCACCTGTTGCCTTTATCGGTTATAAATGTTAGCATAGTTTAACAATTATGTAAATAAAATTATTCTGTGCCAAGTGTATATTATTAGGTCATTGTTTTTACTGCTATGTAAGAATTATACTCCTTTCTACATTTTCCCACACTGGCACACTCAGCTCACAATGTGTAATGATATGGGACTGGCTTAAAATCACTATCAGTGAAATGCTTTGAAGATCTGATTTGCCTGCTAACCCTGTCCATAAAGAAACAGTTTGCCTATACTACAAGCTCTTTTTGATTGTAAAGTTTAAAATTAGCATCTCCCTCTGAGGGAGATTATTATCATAAATCTGAATTCTGTTCTCTAATGCATCATACTGAGTACAGGGAAAATGTTTTCTAAGTGTGATTACTGCTGAGTTGGAAGAGTAGTCAATTTCCATACAACAAATTAGATGAATAATCATGTTGTCTGCTTTTAATTGAAGGTGTGCTAACTGCTCTTTAGTGCTTTTACATTTGCAGCGTAAATCTTTCATTACTTTGCTGAAATAAGGACAACTGTCTTCAGCTTGGTCCAGCTGTCTTCAGTTGCTTCTTTTTTTTTTCAATTGCCACCACCAGGAAAATAGGAAAACACCCGAGTGGCCAGTGACAAGCACTGCCCATCACATCAAAGGGCAATGCTGTGTGATTAAAACAGTGAAGGGGAGGGTAACAATCACCCTTTTTATATGTTCTTTTTTTTGTAGATGTGAGACACAGTGAAAGACACAAAGTGCATGAATCTTTATTCAATTCAGTTGCTTCTTCAATGGCTTTCCCACCCATAAGGTCAGGTGTGGAGATCCTCACTGATGAGTGGAAAATGTTCTGCATTATTTACAACTCCTCAAATACTGAAACAGTCTGTGTCCAAATGCAGATTTGGGCGGTAGAAATACAAAATTTCTATATTTAAATTTTGAAGTGGGGTTTGAATCCATAACCTTATGAATTAAGAGTTAAAAATGTGTCCAATTTAGCCGTGCTGACAGTTCTGCTACAATTTGGGCTAAAAATGATTAAATTGTTCAATGTCAAGAGTGCAGAAAAGACTCCCAGAAAATCAGCAGATAGTTTAACACCAGTTATTTTGCAATTGAACTGAAAATCCTTTTTACTCAAGCTACATTTGATGTGTGCCTTGGGTAATGTGGCTCCAAGTGTTGCAAAAAGGAAGTGTACTATATAAGCATAACATGGGGTTCCCTCCAACCTGCTATTAAAATCACTACTATTTCTAATTTAGGTAAATGACATGGAATCAAATACATCATATTGTAAAGATGTTAATTTTTTAGATGATAACCAAATCAGGAAAGATAGTGGCAAAGGTAGCTCAAATCATAGAGTGAACGGGCAAAATAAATGAGCAACAATATCAAATAAATTTAATAAAAGTAAGTACTAAACATAGGAAGGCAAAATTAGTCCCCCACATATTCTGTCAAAATAGATTAAGAAGCTAAGGAAAACCAAAGAGATTTAACACAAAACACATACAGCCAATACAAAGAAGCAATCACTAAGATCAAAGTAGTAAAATACATTTCTGAAATAATTGTTACCTGACAATTCCATCCATTCCTGGTCACCAAAACACAAGGGAGACATTGGAGCACTGGACACGAATGCAGAGAAGAGCCTCAGGGACGATCTCTAATTTCAAGATTATAGTTATGCTAGAAAATCTGGAGAAATGCAGCATTTATCACATGGCGAGGAGTATTTGAATTGATTTTATTGGAGGTGTGTATGACAATTAAGAGACTGATAACCATCAATCTAAAATAACAGCATGGTGGATCAGTGGTGAGAACTGCTGCCTCACAGCACCAGGGTCCCAGATTCGATTCCATCCTCTGGTGACTGTGCAAACTCCACACAGACATTCTCCCTGTGTCTGCGTGGGTTTCCGCCGGGTGGTCCAGTTTCCTCCAAAGATGTGCAGGCCATGTTAAATTGCCCATAGGGTTAGGTGCGTTGGTCAGACGGAAATTGGTTGGGTGGGTTACTCTTCGGAGGGTCAGTGTGGACTTAGGTTGGGCTGAAGGGCCTGTTTCCACACTGTAGGGAATCTACTCTAATCTAAAACACATGAAAGTAAAATGTAAGAAGGGGCATGAAAAAACACCAGTCAATAAGATTAGTGAATCCAAAATATTGTATATCAAGGGGAAGAGGATAATCCAGGAAATTAGTACAGCCCATTAAGCACCAAGGGGGCAATGTTTCATGGTGCTGGAGGACGTTAGTACAGTATTTTACATCTGTCTTCACTGGGGAGGAGGATGTAGGTACAGAAGTTGTGAAGAGGGATTGAGGAATTTTAGCAGATTGATATCAGAGTGAACAAACCCCCAGATCAGAATGAGTTGTATCCCAGATAAGGGAGGATATTACAGGTGTTCTACCCAAAACGTGTATTCTTCTCTGGCCACAGGGAAGGTGACAGAGGACTGGAGGACAATTAGCTGGTTCCACTTATTAGGAAGGGTGGTCGAGATAAACCCAGCCAGTGAGTGTCTCATGAGTTGTAGGGAAACTTAGAGAAAATTCAGAAGGAGCGAATTAATTTCCACTTGGAGAACTATGGTTTGATGGAGTATAGCTTTGTTAGAGCAAGGTCATGCAAACAAATCTGTTTTTTTTTTTGAGGTGACCAGGTGTGCAGATGAGGGTAGTGTAGTTGATGCAGTTTACAGAGGAACCCCTTGATATTCCAAAGGACACGGGTAGGGAGCATTTCGATCAGTTAATTGAATGCCGGATAACATAATTAGCCATGCATCAGGTCCTTGCGATCTTGTTCAGATCATTCAAAATTCAGTTAATGCCAGATAAATGAGGTTCATCTGTATATAGATTTCAGCATGGCCATTGACCGGGTCTTTCATGGGAGACTGATAAAGAAGGTAAAAGCACATGGGATCCAGGGTAACTTGGCAGTTTGGATGCAAAATTGGCTTGGAGGCATGAGACAGAATGTGTTGGTAGAAGGCCTTTTGTGTTTCTGGAAGATTGTGTCCAATGGCATACCGAAGGATCCCTTATTGTTCAATATATAAATGATATAGATGACAATGTGGGGATGATGGTGATGAATATATTTGCAGATGACATGAAAATTGGCAATGAGCAGGAAAGTGTTAGGTCACAGGAAGATATAAATGGAATGATCAGATGAGCAGATTAGTGGATGATGGAATTTAACCCTGAAAAGTGTGAAGTGATGTACTTTGAGTTGTACCTTGTCTTGTTTCTTCAATCAATGGAATGACATCAGGAAGCTCAGAGGAACAGAAAGATCTTTGGGTGCTTGTACACAGATCCTTGAAAATGCAGAACAGGTTAAAAGGTAGTTAAGGCATAATGAACACCTGCCTTTATAATTTGTAACATAGCAACAGCAAAGAAATTACATTGGAGTTGTGCAAAATTTTAGTTAGGCCAGACCTGGAGTACTGTGTGCATTTCTAGTCATCACACTAGGAAGGATGTGATTGCCTTGGAGGGGGTACAGAGGAGATTCACCGAGATTTGCCTGAGAAGGAACATTCTAGAGGCGGGATAAGCTATGGTTGTTTTCTCAAGAGCAGAGAAGTCTGAGCGAGGACATGATTCAAGTGTATAGGGTTATGAGGGCGAGGGCATGGGCATGGTGTATAGAATGCAGCTGCTGTCTGGTTGAAGTTTAGTAACGAGCCAAAACAAGTTTAAGGTGAAAGGCAGGAAGTTTAGAGGGGAATTCAGAATGTTTTCTTTCACACAGAGAATGGTGGAATCTGGAATGTATTGCCTGGAAGGGTAGTTGAGGTGGGAAGCCTTTCAACTTCTTAAGAAGTACTTTGATGAGCACTTGAAATGTTATAACATTCAAGGCTTGAGCCAAATGCTGGAATATGGGACTAGATGCAGACCTTATGTGCCAAAAGGCCCCTCATTTATGATCCTATGAGTCCATAAGAGGAACTTGGTTCAAATTAGTAAGTGTAAGTTTAGGATTCTATCAATAGATTATTTACACAAAGTGATCAACAAGTTAAGTAGACATCCTTACTGATGTAAGCGAGAGATTCCGTATGCAAGTATGGGGCATTTCAATGGGGAAATATACAAAAGTTGGATTCCTGTAGCCATCCTTGTGATTTTCAAAGTACTTTATGCTAGCTGGGTGCAAGTAATGCTGAAGAGCTCATCTCTCTATTATGAAGTTAGGAGACACATTCGTTAAACGTTAACACCCTTGCTAGACGTTAACTCATTCAAAGTTGATGCTCTGGTTGCTAATGTTATCTGGATTAACTTAGGCATGAATGCCTGTACAGAACCAATGAGAACTAGTCAACCCAGTGTTTAGAAGGCTCCAGTCACAGATGCTTCAAAGAATGGGGCTTAAAGCTTTTACTTTCTGACTTTGATGCAAAAATGCTATCACCAAACCCAACATACATGCTCCACATAGAGAAGTGAAATCAAAACCTTGCAATTATTTAAGAAATAAAAGTTGCCATAGTCCTATCAGGCTATATGACTGCTCTCTCACTAAAGAGAGAATGGTTTAATCTGGTCACCACACCTCAGGCAATGAGAAGCCTTCATGGTAACCTTAGCTAGTATGGGAATTAAACCCATGCTGTTGGCAATACTCTCTAGCCATCCAGCTAACTGAGCTAACAAACCTTCATGGATGCTGTATTAGGTAGACTTTAGAATCTTTTTGCTGGATAAATTTAAATGAGATGAATAATTGCCTTCAGCTGTAACTTCATTGTTGAAAATTTAAGTTCTCCTCTATGTGTAAGAAAGGAAGAGCTGTAGTTACACAGCACTTTTCACAACTACTGGATATTGCAAAATACTTTAGTTAATTATGTACTTTTGATTGGTAGTTGCTTTTGTACTGTTGAAAACATGAAGGCCAATTCTGCACACAGCAAACTCCCACAAACAGCAATGCAATAATCATCAGCTAATCTAATTTTTCTGGCATTGGTTTACGTTTTTTATGTGATGTGGCAGTGCTGGTATTTCCCGAATTGCCTTGAACTGAGGCTATTTCAGAGTCAAATCATATTGTAGTTGGCTTGGGGTCGCATCTAGACCTGACTGGATGACACATTTTCTTCCCTCAAAGGCATGAGTGAAGCAGATGAATTTTAATGACAATCAATGATTACTTCATGGTCACCAATACTGATGGTAGTTAAATATTCCAGATTAATTTAAATTTAAATTCCGCCAGTTGCTTGGTGGATTTGAACTAGGGCATTAGCCTGGACCTCTGGATGACAAGACCAGTGACAACAACTGCACCACTATCTCCCACTAAAGTTTAAATATTGAGGAGAACCCAGGGAAATTTTTACTAATCTCCAGTATGGTGCCAAATGATCCTTTATATTTGGCAGATTGGGTCCCAGTGAACATCAAATTTGAAAGCCAGCACCTCTGTCAATCTCCTATTTCTCAATATTGTGGTACAATGTCAGTTTGATTTTTACATTGATGCCCTAGAGTGGATTTGAAGCTATAACTTTGTGACTCAGAGGTGAGAGTGCTTCCATCTGAACCACAGCTACTTCCATATGTCACAAGATGATGGCGAGGTGTAAGGTTTGGTTCAGTCCTCAAATGTATTGCAAATGATGCTGTATGGAATTTAAGAGACTTTGCAAAGCTTTGCTCATCCTTTGTAAAAACTCTGAACAATAGACAAAAATGTTTGATCAAAAAAAAGCATACTATATAATTAGTCAGGAGTACAAGTTACTGAGTGTCTGTAATTCTGAAATACTGAGCTGGTTAATCATTTCCTACAAAAATTACTATAGGTTGCGCAGAACTTCTTGCATCCCACAAGGCTTCAGTGAACCCAATTTTCTCAGTGAAGAACAAAAAGATTTTTTTTCTTTCAATATTATAAGTGTGTCCTTGTAGATTAAAAATTTCAATCCGTGACAGTAGGTGGAGACTGAAACAACTGCAAAAATGAAATAACCATGGTGTGATAATTTTATTACAGCCTTAGTTCAGAGACTGGAATGTAGTATAAATGTTGTAGCTGAAAATGTGTTGCTGGAAAAGCGCAGTAGGTCAGGCAGCATCCAAGGAACAGGAGAATCAATGTTTAGGGCATCAGCCCTTCTTTCAGGATGCCCGAAACGTCGATTTTCCTGTTCCTTGGATGCTGCCTGACCTGCTGCGCTTTTCCAGCAACACATTTTCAGCTCTGATCTCCAGCATCTGCAGTCCTCACTTTCTCCTATAAATGTTGTAGAACTACTTGAAGGGAGTTCCCTATTTATACTTCCTGCTGTAACTCCTTATAACCAGAGTGACAGCTCTGCATCTAATACAGTCATGCACCACCTTTTTCATAATGTGGCATGACTTGAACTTTATAACTTTTGTGTGTGTGAAATACAAACGTTTGGCAGTGATGTTAAAACCTTAAGAACACAGACAGCCATTCTTTGTTATTGACATAGATCTTTTAGAAATCAGCTATGGACAGATTATTTATTAAGCAAGGGCTGCAAATTGGATAGGATTCAGGAAACAGGAGGGGGATTTCATTTTATGCCTGTTAATTTAAATGATTGTTGTATCAGACTGCAATAGGTGTGATTTTGAGTGGTAGTCAGCTTGAGCAGGGGACAAGATAATCATGAATAATAAACCATGTGTTTTATTAATGTCCTAAAACAAGAGAATCGGTCACCGTTGTCCAGTCTAGCCTATGTACTTCCAGTACTAGAGCAATGTGATTGACTCTTGATTGCTCCTTGAAATGGCCTAACAGGTTAAGCAGTTGTATCAAACTGCTACAAAAAATCTGAATAAAAACAAAACTGAATGGACCAGGTTCCCATCAACCAGAAATGGCAAAGCCATATTTTGCAGAGTTCAGCCTGCAAGATCCTCCAACTAATAAGTCGGGACTTGTGTCAAAATTGATGGAGACATCTCATTAAGCAGTAAACTTAACAATCTGTCTTAGTCATTATCTCAAAACTATACCGTTAAGCCATTGTCAACTCAACTGTCACAGTATTCGTCAGTATTCACTCAGGAACAGGACATTGTTGTCGATATGAATACTGAGGCACGAATAAGTAGAATGGATGGGTTTGAGATATGTAGAGAAGAGGTGTTGGAAATTCTGGCAAGGGTGAAAATAGATAAGTCCCCTGGGCCTGATGGCATTTATCCCAGGATTCTCTGGGAAGCAAGGGAGGAGATTGCAGAGCCATTGGCCTTGATTTTTGTGTCCTCTTTGTTGACAGGAGTAGTGCCAGAGGACTGGAGGCTAGCAAACGTGGTTCCCTTGTTCAAGAAGGGGAGTAGGGATAATCCTAGTAACTATAGGCCAGTGAGTCTCACTTCTGTTGTGGGCAAAGTCTTAGAGAGAATTGTAAGGGATAGGATTTATGCACATCTGGATAAGAATGATGTGATCAAGGATAGTCAGCATGGTTTTGTGAAGGGCAGGTCGTGCCTCACAAACCTTATTGAATTCTTTGAGAAGGTGACTAAGGAGGTAGATGAGGGGAAAGCGGTAGATGTGGTATATATGGATTTTAGTAAGGCGTTTGATAAGGTCCCCCATGGTAGGCTACTGCAGAAAATACAGAGATATGGCATTGAGGGTGAGTTGGAGGTTTGGATTAGGAATTGGCTCTCTGGAAGAAGACAGAGGGTAGTAGTTGATGGCAAAGGTTCATCTTGGAGTGCAGTCACTAGCGGTGTTCCGCAAGGATCTGTTTTGGGACCATTGCTGTTTGTCATTTTTATAAATGACCTGGAGGAAGGGTTAGAAGGTTGGGTGAGCAAGTTTGCGGATGATACGAAAGTCGGAGGAGTTGTAGACAGTGAGGAAGGATATGGCAGGTTACAGCGGGATATAGAGAAGCTGCAGAGCTGGGCAGAAAGGTGGCAAATGGAGTTCAATGTAGCTAAGTGTGAAGTGATTCACTTTGGTAGAGTAATAAAAAGATGGATTACTGTGCTAATGGTAGACTACTTGGTAGTGTGGAAGAGCAGAGGGATCTTGGTGTCCATGTACACAGATCTCTGAAAGTTGCCACCCAGGTAAATAGTGCAGTGAAGAAGGCATATGGCGTACTGGCTTTTATTGGTAGAGGAATTGAGTTCCGGAGTCCTGAGGTCATGCTGCAGTTGTATAAGACTCTGGTGCGGCCGCATCTGGAATATTGTGTGCAGTTTTGGTCGCCATACTATAGGAAGGATGTGGAGGCACTGGAACGGGTGCAGAGGAAGTTTACCAGGATGTTGCCTGGTATGGTAGGAAAATCCTATGAGGAAAGGCTGAGGCACTTGGGGTTGTTTTCATTGGAGAAAAGAAGGTTTAGGGGTGATTTGATAGAGGTGTACAAGATGATTAGGGGGTTAGATAGGGTTGACAGTGAGAACCTTTTTCCACGTATGGAGTCAGCTATTACAAGGGGGCATAGCTTTAAATTAAGGGGGGGTAGATATAGGACTGATGTTAGGGGTAGGTTCTTCACTCAGCGAGTCGTAAGTTCATGGAATGCCCTGCCAGTAGCAGTAGTGGACTCTCCCTCTTTATGGGTATTTAAGCGGGCATTGGATAGGTATATGGAGGATAGTGGGTTAGTGTAGGTTAGGTGGGCTTTGATCGGCGCAACATCGAGGGCTGAAGGGCCTGTACTGCGCTGTATTCTTCTATGTTCTATGTTCTAGACTGACTCTATTTTGAGTGTTACAAGGGCTTTAACCAGCAGTGTGGGAACCTTAAATTTATAGAGTAGACATACATGCTCTTGAAAGGCAGATGAGGTCTGTTTAATTGTCATGATGGAGTCTTTTAATATCATTAGCTCCTTAAACTGTAAAATAAACTGATTGCTGCTGTTAGTTTTTAAAAAGCTCTGTCAGTCTATTTTGATTGACAGCCAGATGACACATGGCTTTGAAATCTGCCTGTCCCAGTGAAATCGTGGCACAAAATCATGACACCAAGGGATAACATTTTATGTTTTTTTAATACATGATGGTACTTTCTCTATTGGAAAAGGACTGGGAGCAATTATACAGAGCTGGTCATTATAAGGGTTAATTTATCTTTAAAGGGCATTCCTACTATGAATTACTGCATTAAAAACACAACTACATTACAATTCAGCAAGTAATGGTGACAATTGAATATATGAAAATATTTCTCTCCTACCTTTTAACATGCATCAAATGTGTTGGCAAGCTTTCTATTTTCTTCACAAACTCTCAAACCTCAGATAAACTTCCAAAGCCTTGTCTATCCACGTACATGTGTGAGAAAATCTGAATTTTGTCCCACCCATCTATTTAAAACTCTAGTAGGGTCAGTGTGCATTTTGAACATTAGGCATTCCCAACCTGTGAAAAAGCCAAATAAAAATGGCATGGTATCAGAAAGTGGAGGTAAGCCAGGCATCCGCTAAAAAATAGAGAAATTTTATAACATGGCAAGAAGCCCTTCAGCCTATTGTGTTCACACCTATCATCCAAGGCTGGCAGGAGTAGAGAACATTGGATGACGAGAGATATTGAGGCTTTGGTCGAGAAAAAGATATGTCAGGTCTAAACAATTGGGATCAAATGAATCCCATGAAAGTATAAGATTGCAAATAAGAGGGAAATCGGGGGCAAAAAGGGGTCATGAGATAGCTTTGGCAGATAAGGTAAAGGAGAATGCAAAGAGATTCTGCAAGTATATTAAGAGCAAAAACGTAACTAGGGAGAGAATACACCCCCCTAAATTTCGATAAGGCCATCTATGTGTGGAACCACAGGAGATGGATGAGATCCTAAACGTATATTTTCTGTCAGTATTAACAATACATTGGAAGCTAGGGAACTTGGGGAAATGAATGGTAACATCTTGAAAAGCGTACACATTACAGAAGAGGAGGTGCTGGAGGTTTTAAAACATAACTGTAGATAAATCCCAAGGACCTGAACAACTGTATCCCGGGACATCGTGGCCAGATAGGGAAGAAATTGCAGGGCACCTAGCGGAAGTATTTGCATTATTGACAGCCAGGGGTGAGATGCTGAAAGACTGGAGGGTGGCTAATATTTTGTTGTTACTTAAGGAAGGCTGAAGCAGAAGCCAAGGAACTACACACGGCTGAGCCTAACATGAGTGATGGGTAAATTGTTGGAGGGGATTCTGAGAGGGAGGATCTACATGCACTTGGAAAGGCAAGGACTGATTAGGGATAGTCAGCATAGCTTTGTGCGTGAGAAATCATGTCTCACAAATTTGATCGAGTTTTTAGAAGAGATGACCAAGAAGATGGATAAAGGCAGAATGGTAGACGTTGCTTATATGAACTTTATCAAATTCTTTGACAAGGTTCTGCACGATAGACTGGTTAGTAAGATTAAGTCATATAGGATCCATGGAGAACTAGCCAATTGGATACAAAATTGTCTTGACGGTAGGAGCTAGAGGATGGTAATAGAAGGTTGTTGTTCAAACTGGAGGCCTATAATCAGCAGTGTGCTGCAAGAATTGGTAATAGGTCCACCGTTGTTCCTCATTTATATAAATGATTTAGATAAAAATAAAGGAGTTGTGGTTAATAAGTTTGAGGAGGTCAGAAAAATTGGTGGTATAGTAGACAGTGAAGAAGGTTATCTAAAAGTACAATAGGATCTTGGTCAGTTGGCCAGTAGTGGCCCAAGGAATGGCAGATGGAGTTTAATTTAGAAAAATGTGAGGTGTTGCATTTTGGGTAAGACAAATCAGGGCAGGACTTACATAGTTAATGGTAGAGCCTTGGGTAGTGTTGTGAAACAGAGAGACCTAAGGGCTCAGGCACATAGTTCCTTGAAAGTGGCATCAGACAGAGTGGTGAAGAAGGCATTTGTCACGCTTGCCTTCCTCAGTTAGAGCATTGAGTGCAGAAGTTGGGATGTCATGTTACAGCTGTACAGGACATTGGTAAGGCCATGTTTGGATTACTGCATACAATTCCAGTCACCCTGTGATAGCAAGGGTGTTATTAAACTGGAAAGAGTACAGAAAAGATTTACAAGGATGTTACCAAGATTTAAATTATAAGGATCCTGGATGGGCTGGATTTATTTTCCCTGGAGCATAGGAGACTGAGGGATGACCTTATGGAAGTTTAAAAAATCATGAGGGACATAGATAAGGTGGAAAGCATGTCTTTTCCTAGGGTTATAGGAATCCAAAACAAGAGGGCTTAGGGTTAAGGTGAGATGGGAAAGATTTACAAGGGAGCTGAGGGGCAACATCTTCCAATGCAGGATGGTGCATTTGTGGAATGAGCTTCCAAAGGAAGTGGTGGAGGTGAGTACAATTACAACATTTGAAAGACATTTGGACAGGTATTTGGAAAGGAAATGTTTAGAGGGCTATGGGCCAAATGCCGGAAAATGGGACTAGTTCAGTTTAGGAAAACTGGTCAGTATGGATGAGTTGGGCTGAAGGATCTGTTTCCGTGCTATATAACTCTATGACACTATCCATCTATTCCTGTTTTCCAAAACTTGACCTGTAACCTTATATGCTATGGCATCTAAAGTGTTAACCTAAATTATCCTTAAATATCTTTAGGGATGCTGTCTCTACCACCCTTTCAGGCAGTGAATTTCAGATACTCACAATTCTATGGTTGAAAACAAAACCTCAAATCCCCTCCTGCTACTTTCCTTAAAACTGTTCTCCTCTACTGAGAGGAAAGGTTTCAACCTATTTACCCTGTCTATACCTGTTAGAACTTTGTACACCTCAATCAGATTCCTCCTCAGCCTTCTCTGCTCTCAGGAAAACAACCCCAGCCTATTTAGCCTCTTAAAATCTAAATTGCTCCAGCCCAGGCAACATCCAAATGAATCTCCCCTGCACCCTCTCTAGTGCTGCAACCTTCCTGTAGTGTGACAACCAGAATTGTATGCAGTACTCCAACTGTGGCATAATTGACATTACGTGCAGATCCATCTCAACTTCCTTGCTCTTATATTCAATGCCTTGACTAATTAAGGCAAGTACCCCATATGCTTTCTTAACCACCTCATCTATCTGTCCTGCTACTTTCTGGAATCCATGGGCATACACACCAAGATTCCTTTGATCCTCTGTACTTCCTAGGTCCAACCATTCAATGCATACCTCTTTGCCTTGTTAGTCCTCCTAAAATGCATCACCTTATTCTTGCAGGCTTAAATTCCATTTGACACTTTTCAGCTCATCTATCATCCTATAGTCTAATGCTTTCTTCCTCACTATCACTCCGAAAATTTTCATGTCATCTGCAATCTGTCATGTTGCCATTTGCCCACCAAAGCACCAGTCAAAAGTTCACTCTATAACATTATCTTTCTATCAGCATTTGCAAATTGTTTGTCTGCCTATAACTATACCACTCCAAGTCCTGCTCGCTCATTAGCCCATGTCCTGATTGGTTTACATTGGTTCCTGATCACTCATTACCCCATGTCCTGACTGATTTATATTGGCTTCTGATCTCCAAAACCAAACACATGAATTAGTAGCAACAGTAGCCCACTCATCTCCTTGAATCTGCTCCATCATTTCATACAATTATGGCTGATTCAATTATTCTACATTACCAAATACACTTGATAATCTTTCACTCCTTGCTTATTAAAAATCAATAATCTATCTACCTATTCCTTAAAAATACTAAAACAATGTTCAATTACCTTTCAAGGAGTTTTCTCATGACCCACTGAACATTCTCTTCATTTCTGTTTCAAATGGCTGACCCTTATTCTGAAACAGTGACCTTTCATTCTAGAGACTTCCACAAGAGGAAACATCCTTTCCAAATTCACCCTGTGAAGACCCCATGGCAATTTATCTGTTTCAAATACTACATTTAAAATTTCATCCTCATGTTTAAATCACCATGGGAAGAATTTTCTTCTCTCTAGAGTGATATGGACAATGGTGGGAATGAAAAAATCAGAATTTTGACACTGGGAGTAAATATAAGCTTTAAACATCAATTGCAGAATGTTGCTATTGAGTGCTGTTTACCTTATTATCATGCCTTTGCATCTTATTAAACACCCAGCTCACCTAAATTCTATTCTGGATTAGTGGTGCTAGAAGAGCACAGCAGTTCAGGCAGCATCCGAGGAGCAGTAAAATCGACATTTCGGGCAAAAGCCCTTCATCAGGAATACAAGCAGAGAGCCTGAAGGGTGGAGAGATAAGTGAGAGGAGGGTGGGTTGGGGAGAAAGTAGCATAGAGTACAATAGGTGAGTGGGGGGAGGGTGGAGTGGATAGGTGGAAAAGAAGATAGGCAGGTAGGACAAGTCAGGACAAGTCATGGGGACAGTGCTGAGCTGGAAGTTTGGAACTGGGGTGAGGTGGGGGAAGGGGAAATGAGGAAACTGTTGAAGTCCACCTTGATGCCCTGAGGTTGAAGTGTTCTGAGGCGGAAGATGAAGCATTTTCCTCCAGACGTCTGGTGGTGAGGGAGCGGCAGTGAAGGAGGCCCAGGACCTCCATGTCCTCAGCAGAGTGGGAGGGAGAGTTGAAATGTTGGGCCACAGGGTGGTGTGGTTGATTGGTGCAGGTGTTCCGGAGATATTCCCTAAAGCGCTCTGCTAGGAGGCGCCCAGTTTCCCCAATGTAGAGGAGACTGCATCGGGAGCAATGGAGACAATAAATGATATAGGTGGATGTGCAGGTAAAACTTTGGTTGTGGAAGGCTCCTTTTGGGCCTTGGATGGAGGTGAGGGAGGAGGTGTGGGTGCAGGTTTTGCAATTCCTGCGGTGGCAGGGGAAGGTGCCAAGATGGGAGGGTGGGTTGAAGGGGGGGGCGTGGACCTGACCAGATAGTCACGGAGGGAACGGCCTTTGCAGAAGGCGGAAAGGGGTGGGGAGGGAAATATATCCCTGGTGGTGGGGTCTGTTTGAAGGTGGCGGAAATGTCGTCGGGTGATTTAGTTCATGCGAAGGTTGGTGGGGTGGAAGGTGAGTACCAGGGGCGTTCTGTCCTTGTTACAGTTGGAGGGGTGGGGTCTGAGGACGGAGATGCGGGATGTGGACAAGATGCGTTGGAGGGCATCTTTAACCAGGTGGGAAGGGAAATTGCGATCTCTAAAAAAGGAGGCCATCTGGTGTGTTCTGTGGTGGAACTGGTCCTCCTGGGAGCAGATACGGCAGAAGCGGAGGAATTGGGAATATGGGATGGCATTTTTCCAGGAGGTAGGGTGGGAAGAGGTGTAATGCAGATACCTGTGGGAGTTGGTGGGTTTGTAAAAAATGTCAGTATCAAGTCAGTCGTCATTAATGGAGATGGAGAGGTCCAGGAAGGGGAAGGAGGTGTCAGAGATGGTCCAGGTAAATTTAAGGTAAGGGTGGAATGTGTTGGTGAAGTTGATGAATTGCTCAACCTCCTCGCGAGAGCACGAGGTGGCACCAATGCAGTCATCAATGTAGCGGAGGAAGAGGTGGGGAGTGGTGCCGGTGTAATTACAGAAGATCGAATATTCTACGTAGCCAACAAAGAGACAGGCATAGCTAGGGCCCATACGTGTGCCCATGGCTACCCCTTTGGTTTATTGTTTTCGCCTAAAGTCTATGCTGTTTCCAATTCTCCACCACTTCCTTGAGAAATGAGATGGCGCAAATTCCTGAATCCTTGACCAGAGCAGGTACCCAATGGCTTGTCCCACCCTTCATCCAACTCTGTTTTCACCACAATCTTACTGCACATTCCTTGACTCTTCATCCAAGCAAAGCAGCAAACCTCCAGCCTTACTACATCATCATGCCTACTCTTGAACCAAGGTTTTGTGAGTTGCTACAATGTATTTTGCAAAAAAGTACCCATTGTTGCCACAACATGCAGGCTGGGGAGAGACTGAATGTTTAATGTTCAGTGTCGGGTGCCAGTCATGTGGGATGCTTTGTCATGGGTGGTATTGAGCTTTGCTAATACAGCTACTTTTCATCAAATCTCTACCACTTACACTATTGCATGCAACATTTTTCCTTATTCATTCCCATCCACCTAGCACCCATAGATTACTTCTACATGGCTTCTATGCTCTGGATTAGTGGTGCTGGAAGAGCAGAGCAGTTTAGGTAGCATCCGAGAAGCAGTAAAATGGCCTCTATGCTGTCTGTTCACTCACTTGGGATATCTCACCACCTTTCTTCTACCTACATCAGCATTTTGAGCTGTGCCGGCCACTCTCATGTCATCAATTCCCTAACATTTGGCTTCTCATTGCTACAAAGAGCGGATCATGTATCTGGCAGACAAAGACTAGGATTCCTCCTATGAAGATGCTGAAACTTGCGTGTTCTGGCATCCAAGTACGAAGCATTGTCCATTGCTGTGCTACTTTCCTGTGCTGTCACGATAAATGTATGCCAATTATTATCCACCCCTTACTCACAAAGCATTTTATCAGCATGGAGCTGGTGGCAAGGAGGCCGGAATCTTAAAATATCTCCTATTCCACCTTTGAGGAAGAAAGCACAGGTGCCTGAGAAACAGTGGCTAGGCTATCTCCTGCACCCTCCACTAGCTCACAAACCTCAGGGATGCATTAGCAAGATTAGTGTTTGGAGCACCTACTGATGAGTACATCACTGCCACATCTCCACACACAAATTCAAACAGGAACAGCAAGCAGGTTTGATGGAAACTGCAACAATGCAGTTGGGACCATGCTGCCTCTGGCACGTGAGCATCTGGTTGCTTCCATGCACAGATTAGCAGCTGCCATGAAGAACCACTTCCAGCTCCCTCAGTGTCTGCAGTTGCTTAGCACTAACTAACTGCACAGCAACAAGGCGATGAGGGATCTTGAACTCTTTCCCCACAAGGAGAAAGGATGATGGCAGTAGGCAGCTGCTGGAGGAGGAACCATATATATATAGGCCCCTCAGAAATTTTCCCTAGGACACCACAGAGATGCTGGGCCTTCCACCAACACCCTGCCTGCCACCCTCAGCCCAGCGGGAGCTGTTGCCTCTCACTTGGGTAGTGTGCTGGAAATCAAGCCCGGTTATGCCTGGAGTCATCACAAAAGTTAAACATTTTTAAAAATATACAGAATTCTTTCATTTAGCTGACTTTCAGACCCAAGTTGACAGAAAGCATGAATGAGATTTTTTGCACTCAACAAGAATATTACAAGTAAATAGACTGTATCTAAAAGGAGGCAAAAGTGAGGACTGCAGATGCTGGAAACCAGAGTTTAGATCAGAGTGGTGCTGGAAAAGCACAGCAGGTCAGGCAGCATCCGAGGAGCAGGAAAATCGACGTTTCAGGCAAAAACCCTTCATCAGGAATAGAGGCAGGAAGCCTCCAGGGTGGAGAGATAAAATGTATCTACAAGGAGACAATTATGAACCACTGACAAATAACTATACTCATTAAAACTCTAACCCCGGCACAGAGACAAACAAGAAAAGAAACATGGATGTTTTGGTGCAGAGGGAGAGACCAGGAAAGCAGTTCAGTGTGTCCTGCAGAGATGATACTTGCATATGAAATAATTACTTCTAAGTGTACTTTCTTCAGATATTTTCACTGATTTGTAGAAAGCACAGAGTCACTGGTTCACACTTATGAAAGGTCACTGACTAATTAATTAAAAGTCATAGCTGATAGCAACTGCTAAAGAAAAATAACTTGTTGTCTTCATGCTTAAAATAGGTTTTGCTGCAGAGAACAGACACAGCTCCTGAGCTGGTGGAGATCTGCAAACTTCTTTCTACCTTGTCCACAGCCCCAAGCTGATCAGCTACTGAAAACAACATAGTTGTTGACAGACAAAAGGCCTTTGCCATTGAGAACTCGTCACTAGGCTACAGACCAAGCAGCTTATTGTTACTGATTGAATGTCCAACTGTGGACACCCTTGCCTCTAACTTATCCACACCTTCTGCAACTACTGTGTGAACCAGTAGCAGTATAAACAGTACCTTTTTAAAATTCATTCATGGGACATGGGCATCCCTGGGTAAGCAAGCATTTACGGCCCATCCCTAGTTACCCTTGAGAAGATAGTAGTGAGCTGCCTTCTTGAACTGCTGCAAACCAATGAGTTGTAGGTAGACCCAAAATGCCTTTAGGGAGAGAATTGCAGAATTTTGACCCAACAAAAGTGAATGAATGGTGATATCTTTCCAAATCAGGATGGTGAGTGGGTTGGAGGTAAACTTGCAGATGGTGGTGTTTCCATGTATTTGCTGTCCTTTCCTTCTAGGTAGAAGTGGTTGTGGATTTTGGAAGTGCTGTCTAAGAATCTTTGACAAATTTGTGGAGGGCATCTTGTAAACATTGCTGCTAATGAGGATCACTGGTGGAGTAGCTGAATATATATGGATGTGGTGTCAATCAAGCAGACTACTTTGTCCTGGATGGTGTCAAACCTCTTGGAGAGTTATTGGAGCTGCACCCATCCAGGCAAGTGGGGAGAATTCCATCACGGTCCTGACTTACACCATGTAGATGGTAGATAGGCTTTGGGGAGTCAGGTGGTGAGTTACTCACTGCAGTATTCCTAGACTTTGACCTGCTTTTATAGCCATTGATGCTGCATTCCTGATGTTGCCTGGTGTGGTCAAGAGTACTTTGGGCCAGCATTTATACTACACATAGTAAAATAATCCCTAGACAGCATGTCTTTCACCAGTACTATATGGCTGTCTGTGTCATGCTGTTGTCTTTTAAGGATTTCTCATTGTTCGAAAGTGAAGCCCTCTCTCCAGGCGTGGTCACAACTGTTTTCAGCTCCATTTTGTACTTGTTATTTACAGCATGATGAAACGAAACAGTGGTTAATCCTCATGCAATGAGCCTTGAGCTCATTCTCTTACCCTTCATGAACCTCCAAAATGTGCACATCCCTTTCTTAGTAACCTTCCCCTTTAACTCCTTTATCTTTGAGGTTCCCCACGTTCCCAATCAACCCATCTATTTAAACCTTCATGCCCCACTTTATCCCCCCAGCCCCAGATGTGTCAAATTAACATCAGTTATAGTAGTGCATTGTCCTCCCATTGAACCAATTACCTCTTTCCCTTCTGTGCTGTATTTGCATCCACTCTCCTTATATTTTGAGTTGTCTCCGTTTCACAATTGGTTTCCTTTTGCATCCAAGCAGACCAGCTCCAATCCACGCAACTAAGATCTCCAGCTTCCCTCTGCAGCAGTAGCTACTGATAACCCCTTCTTGACTTTTAATTCCCCAGAATTAACCTACTTAGAGGTCCAGTTCCTTAAATGCAGAGGTAAGGACCACCTGACCCTAACCATTCCAAGCAGAAGACTGACTGTAGCAAAGTTCCTGGACTGATATTGAATGATGTCCTTGACCTACTGTGCCAGGACCTTCTGACTGAAGGGTGCCTCCCTTGTCTTGACTGAGGATTATCTCTCAGACTATGAGAAATGGCAAGACAATTGAAGTACATGCACTGTGTTTGCCATGATGCCGATATGTGATTGACATGGCACAGTGCTATATAGAAACATGTCTGCCCCCTTAACTGACCACTGCTCACAACTCTGACAAACTGCCTGTCTCTGTGTCTGCAATATATATCAAATCAAGACAGAAACCCTTTGAGTGTTTAAGCTCTGGCTTAGGAGGCAAAGTACAAAAACAGTCAGGCATGCCAGGGCAAGTTAGGGCTGTTGTAAACACCAAAGTCAGCACAATGTGTGTGAACAATAAGAGACCAGTTGAGGATCCGAGAGGTGTAACTTGGTTCAATCTATGAGATCGGTGCCTCTCCCCATGCACAAATGTCCTGGCTGCAGAATTGCCATGAAAGGTGCCAATGCATGCCAAGTTGCAGCAATGAAGAACTGAATTACAGTATACATGCATTGGAGATGTGCTATGATGATGGGGTCAGACTTGTATGTGTTGGATGATGCTAATGTTTGTAGACAGGGGTGCTTGCAGTCACTGCACATGGATCATGCAGTGAGATGTGGAGTAGTCCGAAGTGCATGGTAAAATAAGGCTGTCAGCATGGCTTTGTCAGGAGAGGTCATGTCTGACAAATCTGTTCGAATTCATTGAGGAGGTAACAAGCAAGTTAGACAAGGGAGACCCCTTGGATATGATCCATTTGAATTTCCAGAAGGCTTTTGACAAGGTACTGCACTGAAGGCTGCTAATTTAGGGAAGAGCACGTGGTGTCACAGGCAAGGTACTGACATGGATAGAGGATTAGCTGACTGGCAGAAGGCAAGGTTTTTCAGGATGGCAGCAGATGACTATTGGTGGTCCTGCAGCGGTCAGTGTTGGTGCCACAACTGTTTATTACATTAATGAATATTTGTACATTAATGATCAGGACAAAGGAACTAAGTGCATTGTTGTAAGTTTGCAGATGAGACAAAAGTAGATGAGGGACAGGTAGCATTTAGGAGGTGGGGAGGCTGCAGAAGGGCTTCTACAGGCTAGAAGAGTCGACAAAGAACTGGCAGATGGAATACAATGTGGGAAAATGTGAAATTATGCATTTTACTTGGAAGAAAAGAGGCATAGACTGTTTTCTAAATGGGGAAAGGCTTCAGAAGTTTGAAGCACAGAGGATTTTGCTGGAGATCCAAATTCTGGATTCTCTTTAGGTTCAGTTGGTAGTTAGGAAGGACAATGCAGTGTTAGTGTTCATTTGAAGTGCACTAGAAGGCAACAGCAGGGACATATTGCTGAGGCTGTATGAGGCTCTGGTCAGACCTTTGGTATAATATGAGCAGTTTTCGCTCCCCTATCTAAGGAAGGATCTGCTGGCCTTTGAGCAGGTCCAGAGAAGGTTTAAAAATTGATCTCAGGGTTGAAGGGTTTGTTATATAAGGAGCAGTTAAGGACTGTGGGTCTGTACTTGATGGAGTTTAGAATGATGAGAGGGGGGTCTAATTGAAGCTTACAGAATACTGAAAGAGCTAAAATGTTTCCATTAGTAGAAGATACTATGAGGGCATGGCCTCAGATTGAAGGGATGACCCTTTAGAACTGAGATGAGACAGAATTTCTTCAATCAGACGGTGTTTCACCTGTGGAACTCATTGCCACAGAAGGCTACAGAGGCCAAGTCATTGAGTGTATTTAGGACAGCGGTAAATGGATTCTTGATTAGTAAGGAGATCAAAGGTTATGGAAAGAAGGCAGGAGAATGAGGTTTCAAAACATATCATTATGTTTCGAAATTGAAAGTGAAATTGAACCCAGGTCCCTGGCACTGTGAGGCCACAGTGCTAGCTATTGAGCCACTGAACTGCCCTGAAGGGGAAGGTGCATCTTAATGAGGTAAGATTAGCTAATAATGAGATGTTAATGCATGCTAACACATGCAAATTGTAATCTTTTTCCTCACTAACGAAACTCTCATCACACACACTTGCATGGAAAAGTGATATTTTGCTCTCAACATCGATAAGCTCCTCAATGGACATTTCATGGAATTTTCCCTACATTTTCACCATTGACCACATCATTCAGGGCCAGGAAGATTCCAATGTATATGTTTTGACTTACCTGCTTGTCTCTGACAAGACAGATTTAAATGTATTAAAACATCATCAACATTATGTAAATAATACAGATATACATTGTTTCATCAGTGGTTAGCTGTTAGGATTTGAGCTTTCGGATAATTGTTAGTCACACAACAGGAGCTATCCCATTCCAGTAATCTACTAATTGGATAACAATACCATCTGGTTTCTTATTTTCAGGAATAAACTGACCTACCTGATGTAACAGTGATAAGCAATCAGAGACATTGCAATATTGTTTCATGCATCCTGGAAATACTCAGGCAGATAAAAGCTTATGGCAATGCTCGCTTTCACAACCAGAGGCACTGTTATTTTTACTTTGCTCTGAAGGTGCAATGGTGGCTGAAGTAGATAGCAGATTTCAATGAATACATCCATACTGACGCTGAGATTTCTTGCATACTCTTCTTCATGAGGCTCATATACGTGCATTGATTCCTTATCTTCTGAGGCTCTTGCGGCTCTTCCACTTCCTATTTTCACCACTAAGTTCTTTTTTGTCCCTCCTAGTCTTCCTTTTTGTGTTTTGTCCCAAGAGAATGTCTACAACTGTGCTCTGGGAGCAAGCATTTTGGGAAGAATCCTAGAAGTTATGGCAGATCCCTTTAGCATGCACCTCCCTGTGTAGACTTCAGCCACATTCAGCAATTTCTGAAAATTATGTGAAACACTTCTGCAATTGCTGTAAGTCTGCAGAAATAACACTGCAACTTTATTTATTTCATTTAGCAAAGTCAATTTCAAAAATGAAGTGACTGTCTCTTTACTTGCTGAGTTTGTGATTAATCTACTACTTAATAGGAGACCTGCTCCTTGGTAAGGTGTCACTGTCTGTGTGTCTCTAAAAGTGTATAATGGGTTTCGATGGAGTATTGGATGGCAAGAAAGTAGTTCATGATCTCTTTGGTGGGATGCAACTATGGTTTTTTTTGTGGTGAGGTCTCCCCTGGAAAGCTTGCCAGTACAGTCGCTGTTATATTATGTTTCTCTATATTCTATCACTCACATTGTTGGTCGAACCTCCACGCGGTTCTCACCAGTAACGTCGGCAGGTGAGAGTACTTGTCTTTGAGCAGGTCTGGTTCATTCCATTGCAGGCTAATACAAACATAGAAAAATATGAGACAGTTGTTGACCCATGTGCATCGTAGGTATTATTATTAGTGGTCTGTTTAACAAAAATAGCAGACAGTGTCAGTCTTCCTGAATCAAAGTGGGACCGGATTAAAAATCACCCCACAGGAATGCTAGTGGTGGTATCCTGCACAAAGTGTAATAGCTACACTAGTAAAGTGACAACTGTCTCAATACAGACAAATAACATGAGACACTTTTGCCTTTGTTTGACCCTAAGACTATGATCCAGGCCGGTTGGCGTAGGGATTAGGACAGAGGGTGATGTGACTTCTATTCCAAGTCGTCTCGAAAGTGAAGACCCCAAGCGGCAGATTTTAGTACACTAACAATTTACAATAGCACATTTTGTGAGAGGGATCATTTTAGCCAGGGGAAAAAAGAAAATTCTGATACACCTGAGGAACCTGGAATAATTACACTGTCTTACGAGAAGGATAAGGATTGGGAAATAGTTGGGCAGTATCCACTAGACAGGTTGTTTTGTGACTTTCATAAGTCTCTTTTTCCTAATATGGGAATGTTTAGTAAGCATATAAAGAGTGTGCATAGTTTTAAGAGAATAATTGTTGGATGTTCAAAGTGTAATAAAAAAGATGACTTTCATGCAATTTCATGTCATTACCCTAAATGTAATGGTATGAGGTGTAGAAGTTGGATTGGTTACATTTGATTGTTCTCTATGTGAGGCGGAATTTACCACTAAGATAGGTCTTGGACAGTATGTTCAGCAAAGGCATGCTGAGGTATGCAATAAGAAGCGGAGAGGGACAGTGGTGCATGAAAAGACAAGACATGGAATTTGGTCAAGTGAAGAGATCACATTGTTGCAAGAGTTGGAGATTAATAAAATGATTGCTACCGAATTAAAAAGTAAGACCCCACACAGTGGCTCAGTGGTTAGCACTGCTGCCTCACAGCACCAGGGACCTGGGTTCGATTCCAGCCTCGGGCGACTGTGTGGAGTTTGCACATTCTCCCCGTGTCTATGTGGATTTCCTCCGGGTGCTCCAGTTTCCTCCCACAATCCAAAGATGTGCAGGTTAGGTGAATTGGCCATGCTGAATTGCCTATAGTCTTCATGGATATGTAGGTTAGGTGCATTAGTCAGGGGCAAATATAGAGTAACAGGGGAATGGATCTAGATGGGTTACTCTTCGGGGGTCCGTGTGGACTTGCTGGGCCGAAGAGCCTGTTTCCACATTTAGGGATTCAAATTCTAATAATCAGATATTAGATAAGCAGAGAGCATTGGTGAAAAAGCAGGGTTTAGTAATATGGGTCCCTAGTGATTCTCAGGTTGTGGAGGATGAAGAGGAGGATGGAAATTATGAAATACGTAGTAGGTTAAGTATAGATATAAGTAATAAAAAGGTAGAATGTAATTTTTCAATATCTGTGCATAAAGTTCCCTGAGCATAGGATGGTTGAGGAATTGTTAGATCAGGCCAAAGAATGTGTAGAAGGTAATAAAGGTAAGGGTTTAGTTAGTCAGGGATTGGATTGGATTATCAAGGCTATTGTGGCATTGTGGAACTGTAAAGAAGAGAGGAGAAACCAAGGTGAGTTGACTGGGCAACAGAAAGACAGGAAAGGGAAAGGTGATAGGTCAAATAGTAAGGCTTAGAAGCGTTTTGCTGCAAAATAGTCCCTGTTTAGGCAAACTGAGAATTTGTATAAGGTGAAAGGGATGAAATTAGCCCGACTTGATGGGGGCACCAGCAGCAAGTTTATGTCCTCACAATGGCATGGAGTTAGAAAGGGTGTTTAAGCAGAAGTTATCTAAATGAAATAATAAGGATAGCCTCACTAAACTTATGTCTTATACAGGGATAACGATAGTTGTTGGCCTGATGAAGCTAGTCGAGAATGAGAACATGGAGCGTGCTTTACAGACTATTGATCTGAAAACAGCAGCTGGTCTGGATGACATGGTATTTCATGATAAACTATTGATCCATAAAAATGACGTATCTTGGTTACCAAGGTTATTTTCTCTGTGAGTGAGGACTGGTGTAGTTCCATCGGTATTGAAGAATAGTAGAACCATGTTAATCCTGAAGTTTGAGAATGAAGAGGAATATTGATAATTGAAGGCCAATAACAAGAGGCCCGATTCTACTCTGGATTTTTATCAAGATTATTGCAAGAAAATTGAGTGAAGCAGTGGAATTAAATGGAAGGCAAAAGGGTTTTCTTGCACACACCTCGGAATATAATGAGAATATCGTGATTCTTAATAATATGACGCGAGGAATGAAGAGGAAAAAGTGGGATTTGGCAGTGGTTTTTATTTATTTGGCCAAGGCCTTTGACTCTGTGGGGCAGAGGTTGCTTTTTAAGGCCTAGTTCTTTCAAAGAATTTTATTCAGCTGATAATGGATCTTTATACAAATAATTTTACTGTGATTGAGGGTCATAACTGCAAAACAGTTGCAAAACAGTTGTAAAACAGCAATTCATATTGCTAGGGACGTTAAGCAGGGGGATTCACTGTCCCTGATAATGTTTAATATAGCTTTGGATCCTCTTATAAGTGCACTTGAGGGACAGCATTCAGGCACTTTTATTAATTTTAAGGAGGAATTGTTGCATTGTGCTGTCTTAGCTTTTGTGGATGACATTGCCATGTTGAGGAATGACTAAGAATTTGAAGTTGGTTTTAGATTAGATTTAGATTCTCTACAGTGTGGAAACAGGCTCTTCGGTCCGCCAAGTACACACTGGCCCTCCGAAGTGTAACCTACCTAGACCCATTTCCCTCTGACAAATGCAACCAATACTATGGGCAATTTAGCCTGGTGAATTAACCTAACCTGCACATCTTTGGACTGTGGGAGGAAACCCACGCAGACACGGGGAAAAAGTGCAAACTCCATACAGACAGTCGCCCAAGGCTGGAATCGAACCTGGGACTCTGGTGCTGTGAGGCAGCAGTGCTAACCACTGAGCCACCATGCCACTCCTACCAGTCCACACCGACCCTCCGAAGAGTAACCCACCCAGACCCATTTCCCATTGAGAGGTTTTGTGGAAGTTCAGAACTGTTGATTAACATCAAGAAGAGAAGAGGATTCTTTCTTTCACACTGAAGTAAAACATTTCTATATAATCAGGTGGAAAATCGGAAGATGGAGGAGAGTGAAATACAATTTATAATGCCAGGGGATTAAGAAAAATGTTTGGGGACTCAGATTGATCCATGGATCTGGATTGATGGTGCAAATGTTGAAGGCAAGCTGAGGAGTTGGTCAGAGAATTTAAATCAAGCAGCTTTATGCCCACTGCAGAAGGTGGGCGTCTTTAGGTCGTATTCTATTCCTAGAATTTTCTTTTTGGTTTTATTGGAGGCTTGACAGACCCTCTTGAGGAGTTTGGATTCCTTTAATTGAGGTTTTATTAAAACAACTTTCCATCTTCCATAGTCAATAAGAGATGGGATTTTGTATGCCTGGAATAGGGATGGAGGGCTAGGAATTCCCTGCTTGGAGGTCCAAATTCCGATTGTGATGATGAAACAGCGTGTAGCACTCGAAAGATCAGGAAGATCATTGGATAAAATTGTACATGCCTCATTCCAGTTTAGTAAGGAAGATAACCTCAAGGATATCAAGGCATTTATTAGGTTGAAAGTCCTTCGAGAGATCTACCTGCCTGAAGATGATTGGGAACAACTTGATGGTGAGTCAGATTAAGTTTGTGAATACGTGGAGATGGTGCCCAGTGCTTGCTATAAGAACTGGAGAGAGGTGGGATTTCATAATGCCGAGTAATGTCAGGGTTTGGGGATACAGTATTTTAAAAATGATAAGATCTCAAATATGTGGCTAAGATATATGGCCCATATAAAGTCCTCCAAACTGGTCTGAATTATGTTATTGCGGTATAATTTATACCCAATGAGAACTACTCTCACACATTGACAATCCTTGCTGAATAAGTAGTGTAGGAAATGTAGTGATCCATTGGAGACACTTCCTCATACCTCTGGGTGGTGCCATGGCATTAAAAACATCCAGATTAAGCAGCATAACAGAATTTTGGAGAAGTTATATAAATTTGTTAAGAAATTTGGTTGGATTACATATGTGGAGCCTCATATAGGGACTGGAAGTTAGCCTGATCTTACAGTAGGATAAAAGGCTGGCACAACATCAAGGGCTGAAGCACCTGTACTGTGCTGTACTGTTCTATATTCTATGTTCTATATAAAGGATGGGACAAGAAGACTTTGGAAACCTGATCTGATTTTTCAAAAGGGATCTGAAGTAATAATTGAAGATGTTACAATTCGGTTTGAGAATGAATACAATGCCTTGGAGAAGGCTGAGAAGATCTTCAACAGACATTCAACAAATGTTCTCCACATATGCTAATACCCACCAAAAATAACATCCATTACAACCAACACCAGTGTGTACCCATGCACCATGCATCCCAATTTTTGAGGCAAAATGGCATTTCTGGACTGAAGGAAACAAGTGCAGTGGAGCTGAATTTCAAAGCAATCATCTGAATTTATTGTATAACAAACATTGGGTTTAAAAATATTTTTAAGTTCAGAGTATATATCTTGAGTTTTTAACCACTTTCAATGGGGATTAATTGCAGAGCAGACAGTATAATAGATTTGAATTCCTAGTTTATCAGCAACTTGAAACAAAGAGAAAACAAATCTATAATGTTTAATGTGTTTTTTTTTGTTGTGGAGGGGTTGGGGGAAAGTTCTCCAATGTAATTTTGCAATAATGACCATTCATCAAGAAACATATTCCCTACACCCTGTTAGGCAGATAATAAACTCTTCCCTTTTTGATTGCTTAATTGGCTTTCTGGAAACATAAACATGGGCTCTGATGAGAAGCAATATAGTAAACCCACTCTTCCACCCCACCCCACCCCATCACCCTTCACCTCTGTATTCTATTTATATTCCGCCCACCATCCTGTATGAAAACATAATTAAACATTTAAAGGAGATATTTTATACTTTATCAATCGACAAAAAAAACAAATCAGTAGTGTTATGCAGGGGACATAACCTCTGCTGTTAATGTTAGTAGAAGATATATTTATATATCAAACAATGAGTTCAGAAGGATTGAATTAATAAGCTACAACTGTCAAGATTCTCTGTACTGAAGGAGTTAAGTTAATAAATGCTTTATAAGTTTTTCCTTCCTCTTCATTGTTTTCCTTCCTCTTTCTACTCAATTTATCTTATGTTATTTGTGATTTTACCTCCAGTTAGCATTAGTATTCTTTGTGGAACAGTCTTTCTACAATAATTGTAAATGTAGTTAATATATTTTCATACTAGAATCATAATGCAGAGTTTACTACGTTAGCAGCTATATTTTTCACCTAAAGGAAATAAATCAGCCAATTATCTAACATAAAATCTGAAAGATGACAGATAAATTAATTATATTTATTATATTCTAACAAAACCATTTTAATCATAATTAACATTTATCCCAAACGTAAACCTGCAATTGAAATAAATTCTTGACCTAATAGCATAGCTATAAAATTCTGATGATTAATAGATACCCTTTTAAAACTTAAATTCAATATCATAAATTTATCTGTTGAATTTAACAGGCATTATTATATGGTTTCCCTTTTATCCTGTGAATATTTGCACATAATGCCACAGTTAGGTAATTTCACAGTCTATTCAATGATTGGACTACAGCACTAATTGAACATAATATTGAAATTACAGAATTGTTTTATAACATACCTTACAGTTTCTCCCAGAACTTTCCTCAAATAAGGAGACCAAACCTGCATATAATTCTCCAGATGTGATCTCATAAGACCCTTGTACTAATACATGCAGGAGCCTCCTTGCTCCTGTACTCAAATCCTCATGTTAAGAAGACCAGCATACCAATTGCCTTCTTTAGGGTCAAACTGTGACCAGTTCCTGACTGAAAGCAAAATGACAGGTATGTGCATGTAAACATATCAATTAGGAACAGGAATAAGCCATCTGGCCCCTCAATAAAACACGGCTGATCTGATTATGCCAAATTCCTACCTCACCCTGTTAACCCTTCAACCTCTTGCTTGTCAAAAATCTATCTTAAAAATATTCCGAAGATTTTATTTCCATTGCATTTAGAAGAAGAGTTCGGGAGACTCTCAACCCTTTGAATGAAAAATATTTCATGTCATTTTTGTCTTCAGTGGGTGAATGTTATTTTTCAACAGTGACCCTTAGTTCTAGAATTTATCACAAGAGGAAACAAACTCTCCAAACACACTCTGTCAAGAACTTGTCATTTCAATTGAGCCACCTCTTATTGATCTAAACCTCAGACATAAGCCAGACGTGATCAATCTCTCTTTGTGAAGCAATTTGCCCATTCTAGGTATTAGTAATATGTATGGGCCAAAAGCAGCAGGTGGGACTAGTTTAGTTTGGGATTATGTTCGCCATGGACTGGTTGGACCAAAGGGTCTGTTTCTGTGCTGTATGACTCTATAAATATCTCAGCATTTTAATAAATAAATTAGTTTTAAATAGAGAGTGAAGGCCAATATGCCATTGTGTAACCATAAACAAGATTCAGTATCTTTTGTAATATTTCATCTCCCATGACTTGCTTTTGTTTTCATATTTTTGCTTGTTTCTCATAAAGGTATAAGGTAAAAACAAGGACTGCAGATGCTGGAAACCAGATTCTAGATGAGAGTGGTGCTGGAAATGCGCAGCAGTTCAGGCAGCATCCGAGGAGCAAGAAAATTGATGTTTCGGGCAAAAGCCCTTCATCAGGAATAGAGGCAGAGTGCCTGCAGGATGGAGAGATAAATGAGAGGGGGGTGGGGGTGGGGAGAAAGTAGCATAGAGTAAGAGCTTCAGGGCAGAGGAAATGACTCCCTGAGATCCTCCTCTCTCTACAAGAATCTTGGGGAGTCCCTCTCCCACTGCAACTCCAGGTCATTTCCTCTGCCCTGAAGCTCTTACTCTATGCTACTTTTTCTCCACCCCCATCCTCCTCTCATTTATCTCTCCACCCTGTAGGCACCCTGCCTCTATTCCTGATGAAGGGCTTTTGCCCAAAACGTCGATTTTTCTGCTCCTCAGATGCTGCCTGAACTGCTGAGGTCTTCCAGCACCACTCTAAATTAGAATCTCATGAAGGTATGACTTTTGTTTGGGCTACAACTGTGCAGGTGTCCACCTGCAACCACATCAAGTGGTCATTCTTCATGTCTGAACGTAGACTGACAATTAGTACTGTATTTGACTGAATAGAAGCACAGCTAACTTTGATCCTACAAATTCCTTTGGATAACAATCAAGAAGAGGAGCCTCTCAAAATTTTCTCCTCCAACTCAAGGGTCCTGAGACAATCGCAGTGGTTCAATTACTGCCCAGTTAGCCCGCACAGACTAAGCATTAAATTTGGGGCTTTTATGGTCAATTGTCTTCAGCTACATGTTGCTTAATCCCACTTTACATTGGAATGGGTAGATGGAGAAAATGGACATTATTTAATGGAAGTAACAGAGATCTCAGACACTGGCTGGAGTACCAGCAAGAACTTTTTGAGAAAGGCCTGTCAAAGTAATTGCCAATTAGGTACAACAAGTGTCGATGTGTGGCAGGAAATAGTAACATTGGATATGGTAATTTGTTGTTTCCTGACAGGATACATGTACAGAGGTAATTGTTTGGCAAGGTCAGAGTTTATGAAATGGCTTAAAATTGACAAGTGTTCCACTGACAATTTATATTTTGTTCTGTCGTGTGCACTCTGATCATTTTCAACAGGATAGAATAAATGAAATGCTTGTGTATTCATTCTTTTAGCTGGCTATGCACAAGTGCTGGAAGACACTGGTTACTTATGTCTGGCCCTTACAAGCAAAAATTGTTCTGAGCAGATATATCTTACAGAAGCATGTTTGGAGAGAGCTGTTGAATAGTCCAACTGTTATACTTTTCTCTGAGAACTTTTTAGTGAATTTGCTTATGTTCATGTCATATTTGCTATTTTTAGGACTAACGTTCATGCCATTTATTTCTCAATAATTAAAGATTCACCTGCTGGACCATTTAGTAAGAACACATGAACTTACAAAATTGGAGTAGATGCAGACTATTTGGACCCTCAGCCCTGATTTGCCATTCAATAAGATTATGGTGAATTTTTAGATTAAATTAGATTACCTACAATATGGAAACAGGCGGCCCTTCGGCCTAACACGTCCACACTGACCTTCCGAAGAGCAACTCACCCAGACCCATCTCCCTCTGACTAATGCACCTAACACTATGGGCAATTTAGCATGGCTAATCCACCTGATCTACACATCTTTGGATTGTGGGAGGAAATCAGAGCACCTGAAGAAACCCACAAAGACACAGGGAGAACGTGCAAATTCCACGCAGGAAGTCGTCTGAGGCTGGAATCAAACCCGTGTCCCACCCACCATGCTGCAAACAAACACATTTGTTTGTGTTTCAAATTCCACGTTACCATCTGTACTCGACAACCTTTGATTCCCTTATCTAACACAAACCTATCTTGTTTTGTCTTGAAAAAAATGGAATGACCCTGCCTTCTGAGGCAGAAAGTTCCAAAGTCTCACATCCTGCTGAAAGAAAAAAATTCTGTTCATGTCTGACTGGAAGGCGCAAATTTAAAACAATGCCCTCTAGTTCTGAACTGATACGCAAGAGGAAACATCCACCTTGTCAAGACTATTCAGGATCTTATACACTTCAACTAAGTCACCCCTCACTCTTATAAATTCCAGTGGAAGCAAGCCCAGCCTGTCTATCCTCACAAGGTAAAAACAATGACTGCAGATGCTGGAAACCAGATTTTGGATTAGTGGTGCTGGAAGAGCACAGCAGTTCAGGCAGCATCCGAGGAGCAGTAAAATCAACGTTTTGGGCAAAAGCCCTTCATCAGGAATAAAGGCAGAGAGCCTGAACCCTCACAACGCGCAGCCCTCCCAACCTCACCATCAAGCCAGCAGATAAAGGAGGCGCAGTGGTAGTCTGGCGCACTGACCTCTACACTGCTGAAGCCAAATGCCAACTCGAGGACACATTTTCCTACCGCCCCCTCGACCATGACCCCACCCCATCACCAAACCATCATCTCCCAGACCATACAGAACCTCATCACCTCAGGAGATCTCCCACCCACAGCTTCCAACCTCATAATCCGGGAAACCCGCACTGCCCTCTTTCCAAGATCCACAAGCCTGACCACCCTGGCTGACCCATTGTCTCAGCATGCTCCTGCCCCACTGAACTCATCTCTACCTACCTCAACACTGTCCTATCCCCCCTAATCCAGGAACTCCCCACATACGTGTGAGACACCACCCACGCCCTCCACCTCCTCCAAGATTTCCTTTTCCCTGGCCCCCAATGCTTCATGGATAACCAATCCCTCTATACCTCCATCCGCCATGACCAGGGCCTCCAAGCCCTCCGTTTTTTCCTCTCCCGATGTCCCCAACTGTACCCTTCCACCAACACTCTCAATCATTTGGCTGAACTGGTCCTCACCCTTAACAATTTCTCCTTCGAATTCTCCCACTTCCTCCAGACCAAAGGGGTAGCCATTGGCACATGTATGGGCACCAGCTATGCTGTTTCTTTGTTGGCTACGTAGAACAGTCGATCTTCCGTAATTACACCGGCACCACTCCCCACCT
Organism: Chiloscyllium punctatum; assembly: GCF_047496795.1. Taxonomy (NCBI): domain Eukaryota; kingdom Metazoa; phylum Chordata; class Chondrichthyes; order Orectolobiformes; family Hemiscylliidae; genus Chiloscyllium; species Chiloscyllium punctatum. The sequence goes on along the minus strand of NC_092775.1, from coordinate 47,762,611 downwards.
CTTCCTCCGCTACATTGATGACTGCATTGGCGCCACCCCGTGCTCCTGTGAGGAGGTTGAGCAATTCATCAACTTCACTAACACATTCCACCCTAACCTTAAATTTACCTGGACCATCTCTGACACCTTCCTCCCCTTCCTGGACCTCTCCATCTCCATTAATGACAACCGACTTGACACTGACATTTTTTACAAACCCACAGACTCCCACAGCTACCTGGATTACGCCTCTTCCTACCCTACCTCTGGCAAAAATGCCATCCCGTATTCCCAATTCCTCCGCCTCCGCCGTATCTGCTCCCAGGAGGACCAGTTCCACCACAGAATACACCAGGTGGCCTCCTTTTTTAGAGATCACAATTTCCCTTCCCATGTGGTTAAAGATGCCCTCCAACGCATCTCGTCCACATTCCGCACCTCCGCCCTCAGACCCCACCCCTCCAACCGTAACAAGGATAGAACCCCCTCGGTGCTCACCTTCCACCCCACCAACCTTCGCATAAACCAAATCATCCGACAATATTTCCGCCACCTCCAAAAAGACCCCACCACCAGGGATATATTTCCCTCCCCACCCCTTTCCACCTTCCGCAAAGACCGTTCCCTCCATGACTACCTGGTCAGGTCCACACACCCCTTCAACCCACCCTCCCATCCTGGCACCTTCCCCTGCCATCGCAGGAACTGTAAAACCTGCGCCCACACCTCCTCCCTCACCTCCATCCAAGGGCCGAAAGGAGCCTTCCACATCCATCAAAGCTTTACCTGCACATCCACTAATATCATTTATTGTATCTGTTGTTCCCGATGCGGTCTCCTCTACATAGGAGAGACTGGACGCCTCCTAGCAGAGCGCTTTAGGGAACATCTCTGGGACACCCGCACCAATCAACCACACTGACCTGTGGCCCAACATTTCAACTCCCCCCTCCCACTCTGCCGAGGACATGGAGGTCCTGGGCGTCCTTCACTGCCACTCCCTCATCACCAGACGCCTGGAGGAAGAACGCCTCATCTTTCGCCTCAGAACACTTCAACCCCAGGGCATCAATGTGGACTTCAATAGTTTCCTCATTTCCCCTTCCCCCACCTCAACCTAGTTCCAAACTTCCAGCTCAGCACTGTCCCCATGACGTGTCCTGCCTGCCTATCTTCCTTTCCACCTATCCACCCCACCCTCCTCCCTGACCTATCACCTTCATCCCCTCCCCCACTCATCTATTGTACTCTATGCTACTTTCTCCCCACCCCACCCTCCTCTAGTTTATCTCTCCAAGCTTCAGGCTCACTGCCTTTATTCCTGATAAAGGGCTTTTGCCCGAAACGTCAATTTTACTGCTCCTCGGATGCTGCCTGAACTGCTGTGCTCTTCCACCACCACTAATCCAAAAAATGTCTATCCTCACAAGACAACCCGCTTATTGCAGGTATCAAATTAGTATCAAACTGAACCAGGAAATGTAAGATTGTAATGGGTAATTTACCTGAACCTAGATGACCACCCCTCCCCCACCCCAAGTATCTATTTCATTTGAGGAATCTGTTGAAGTTTAGTAAATAATTAACCAGGAAATTTAGATGATTAAAACCTACGGCTTCAGGGCTGATGGCAGAGGATTGGATGACTGCCAACATTACACCATTGCTTAAAATGGGAGAAAGGGATATTATAGGCCAGTTAGCTCAATTTCAGTTTTATGCAAATTATTGGAATTAAATCTATGGGATATGGGGCCCAAAACTGCACACAATACTCCAAAAAGGTCTGACCAGAGTCTTATAAAGTCTTAGAAGTACATCCCTGTTTTTATATTCAAGTACTCTCAAAATAAATGCCAACATTGCATTTGCCTTCCTAACTACTGACTCAACCCACAAGTTTACCTTGAGAGAATCTGAACTAGAACTCTCAAGTTTCTTTGCACTTAAGACTTCTGAATTTTCTCCCCATTTAGAAAATAGTCCATGCCTCTATTCTTCTCACCAAAGTGCATGACCTCACACTTTCCCACATTGTACTCCATCTGCTACTTCATTGCCCACACTCGTAATCCGACCAAATCCTTTTGCAGCCTCCTTGCCTCCTCAAGCTATCTATCCCTCTAGCTATCTTTGTATCATCTGCAAACTTAGCCAGAATGCCGTCAGTTCCTTCATCTAGTTCATTAATGTATAAAGTGAAAAGTTGTTGTCCCAGCACTGAGGCCTGCGGAACACCTCTTGTCACTAGCTGCCATCCTGAGAAAGACCCTTTCATCCACACTGTCTGCTTTCTGCCAGACAGTCAAGTTTCTATCCATGTTAGCACCTTGTCTCTGACACCATGGGCCCTTATCTTACTCAGTAGCCTCATTTGCAGTACCTTAAAGGCCTTCTTGAAGTCCAAATAGATAACATCCATTGGCTCTCCTTGATCTAACATGCTTGTTACTTCCTCAAAGAATTATAGTAGATTTGTCAGGTATGACCTCCTCTTGATGAAACCAGGCTGATTTTGCCCTATTTTACACTTCCAAGTATTCAGAACTCTGATCCTTCACAATGGATTCCAGGATCTCACCCACGATTGAGGTTAGGCTAATTGGTCTGTAATTTTCTATCTTTTTCTTTACTCCCTTTTTAAACGGCGATTTTCCAGTTCTTTGAGAACTTCTCTGACTCTAGCGATTCCTGAAAGATAACCACTAATGCCTCCACTATCCCTTAAGTTATCTCCCTTAGAACCCTGGGGAGTAGTCCATCCACCTTCAGGTCATTCAGTTTTTCCATCACCTTCTCCTTGGTGATGGCCATTATACTCAGCTCTGCCCCCTCGCTCTCTTGAATTTTTGGCCTATTGCTCGTGTCTTCTACTGTGAAGACTGATACATTGTAATTATTCATTTCCTCAGTCATTTCCTTGCTCCCCACTATTATCTCTCCAGCATAATCTTTCAGTGGTCCAATGTCCACTTTTGCTTTTCTTTTGCTCTTTATATATCTTAAGAAACTCTTACAGTCTTCCATGCATGGGATGTGAGCACCACTCACTAAACTAGTGTTTATTAACCATCCTTAATAACTCTGGAGAAGGTGGTAGTAATTTCCTTCTTGAACTTTTGCAGTGCTTGGAGTGTACAGATAGCCATGGTGCTACTAGGAAGGAAGTCCCAGGATTTTAACCCAGTGACAATGGTGGAAAATAGGTACAGTTCCAAGTCAGGATGGTGTGTGACATGGAGGGAACATGCTTGTGGTGGTGTTGCTATGGATCTGCTGCTCTTGTTCCTCTATGTGGTAGAGGTCATCTGGAGGATACTCTCGAAGGAGGTTTTCTGTGTTATTTTAGTGCATCTTGAAGATGATACATATTGTTGTTACTGTACATTTCTGATAAAGGGACTGAACATTGTAGGTTATATATAGGCTATCAATCAAGCAGATACTTTGTGCTGGATAGTGTCAAATTTCTTGAGTATTGCTAGAGCTATATTTATCAAATAACTGGAAGGTATTACATCATGTTCCTCATTTTTGCCTGTGGATGATGCTCAGGTGGTGGGGAGACATCAGGTGAGTAAACACCACAGAATTCTTAGCTTTTGACCTGCTCTTGAAGCTACAATATTTATTTGATTAATCCAGTTTATCTTTTGGTCAATGTTACCCAGAGGGGATTCAGCAATGGTAATACTAGTGAATGTCAATGGATGGTTTTTAGATTCTTTCTTGTTAAAGGTGGTCATTGCCTATGTTTTGTGTGACATGAATGTTACTTACCACTTATCAGCTCAAGCTTAGACGTTGACCAGGTCATATTTTATACGGATATGGAATTTTATATGATATTTCAACAAATAGTGTCGAAGATTGTGCAATCATCATAAACATCCTCACTTCAGATCTCAAAATGCAAAGGTGATCATTGAAGAAGCAACTGAAGATGGTTCAGCTGAGGACACTGCGATGAGAAACTCCTACAGTGATGTCCTGGAGCTGAGATGATTGACCTCCAACATTCACAACCATCTTTCTTTATGCTTTATGATTCCAACCAGTGGAGGGATTTACCCCTGAATCCTATTGAATCCAGTTTTGCTAGGGTTCCTTGATGACATACTTGGCTAAATATTAATGGCAGTGTTAATGCAAGTGCCACTTGATAGCAAAGTCAATGACACCTTCCATCATTTTAGTGATGATTGACAATATACTGATGGGATGGTAATCGTCAAGGTTGGATTTCTTCTGCTTGTTTTGCACAGGACATACTTGGACAATTATCCACATTGCACACATTGTAGCTATATTACAAAAGGGTTAGGAGCACAGCTAGTTCCAGAATGCAAGGCTTTAGTACTGTTGTCAGGGCCCATAGGCTTTGCAATATTCAGTGCTGTCAGCAATTTCGTGTTATTCTGTGGAATGAATTGAATTGGCCAAAGACTGACATCTGTAGCAACTGAGAAATTAGGAGAAATCCAAAATGAATTATCCAGTTGGCACCTCTTGAATTAGGTTTGCTCAATGAGCTGGAAGGTTCATTTCCAGACATTTCATTACCCTACTAGGTAATATATTCAGTGGGCCTCAGGTGAAACAATGCTGAAAATTCCTGCTCTCTATTTATATGTTTGGGTTTCTTTGGGTTGGTGATGTCATCTTCTGTGGTGATGTTATTTCCTGTGGTGAAGTCACTTCCTGTTCCTTTTCTCAGGGGGTGATAGATGGGGTCTAACTCGATGTGTTTGTTGATAGAGTTCCGGTTGGAATGCCATGCTTCTAGGAATTCTCATGCGTGTTTTTGTTTGGCTTGTCCTAGGACGGATGTATTGTCCCAATTGAAGTGGTGTCCTTCCTCATCTGTATGAAAGGATACTAGTGAGAGAGGGTCATGTCTTTTTGTGGCAAGTTGGTGTTCATGTATCCTGGTGGCTAGTTTTCTGCCTGTTTGTCCAATGTAGTGTTTGTTACAGCCCTTGCACGGTATTTTGTAAATTACTTTCGTTTTGCTTGTTGTCTGTATAGGGTCCTTCAAGTTCATTAGCTGCTATTTTAGTGTGTTGGTAGGTTTGTGGACTACCATGATGCCAAGGGGTCTGAGTAGTCTGGCAGTCATTTCTGAGATGTCTTTGATATATGGGAGAGTGGTTAGGGTTTCTGGACATATTTTGTCTGCTTGTTTGGGTTTGTTGCTGAGAAATCGAAGAGCTGTGTTCATTGGGTACCCATTCTTTTTGAATACAGGGTATAGGTGATTTTCCTCTGCTCTGCATAGTTCTTCTGTGTTGTAGTGTATGTTGGCTCATTGAAATAATGTCCTGATGCAGCTTCATTTGTGGATGTTGGGATGATTGCTTCTGTAGTTCAATATTTGGTCTGAATGTGTTGTTTTCCTGTAGACACTGGTTTGAAGTTCTCCATTGGCTGTTCGCTCTACTGTGACATCTAGGAATGGCAGTTTGTTGTTGGTTTCCTCCTCTTTAGTGAATTTTATGCCAGTGAGGGTATTATTGATGGTCTTGAAGGTTTCCTCTAACCTGTTTCATTTAGTGATGACAAAGGTGTCATCCACGTAGCAGACCCAAAGTGCACCTCTGACTGAAGGTGGATGCAAATGAATCAGCCTTGACTTCTGTAATGACATGCTGGGCTCCCCCATCATTGAAGATAGAGATATTTGTGGAACCTTCCCCTCCTATTTCATTGTCTACTGCAATTCGTAACTGGGCGTGGCACGACTGAAGAGCTGATCCTTTGAATGTGGGATCACTTAGCCATGTCTATTACTTGCTGCTTCCACTGCTTTGGCATGCAAGTCATCCTGTTTTGTAAATTCATCGGGTTGACACCTCGTTTTTAGGTATTCCTTGCATGGAACTGATGTCCTGGCTTGTTGGAAATTGTAGTGTGGGAGATGCTAGACCATGAGGTTACAGATTGTGGTGGAATAAAATACAGCTGCTACCAATGGCTTGCAGCATTTCGTGGATGTCCAGTTTTGAACTGCTAGGTCTATTTGATGTCTGTTCTTTTTAAGAGGACAATACTACACAGTACAGTGAAGGAAACCCTTAGTGTGAAGACGTCCATGAAATAGGACTGAGAAGTGATTTAATTTTTATTTTGACATAAACTTTTTATGATATTGTGATTCAAAAGGATCAATATGACTCTTACAAAAAGATACTGAGGCTGGAGAAAACAATTCAGAGACATGATTAAGGGCAGCCTTAGGTTTTAGAACACAAATTTTGAAGGCACGATAAGTTACCTGAATCTATTCTCACTGAGAAAGCAAAGATTATAGAGGCATTTACTAAAATTTTACAGGAATCAAGGAATCCGTTAACTGGATCTCTAAAATTTGCGCAAAATTATGATAGGAAAATCTAAATTTAGCATAAGCAATAACTTAATGACACAAGTCATCAATTTCTGGTGCAGCAAATGTCTTTTCAGGGAAGTAATGTAAAAAGTAATGGGGAGAATTCATCAGAGGTAAGGAACAATTATTCAGTTAGAGAGAAGAAATTTCGTGAGAGAAGCTGAATGTAAAAATCAGCCGCACAGCCCATTGTCTTTCAGAATATTCTCCTATTAAGTAAACAGACTGTCACCATACTTTATTAAAATATTATAGATTACATATGTAGAACATATGCATATTCTATATAAACAGCCAAACCATAGTAAAATAGTTGTATTCGATAAATTGCTTACAGGTATCCTCTGTTTTAAAACAGAAACCCTCTAGACAAATGATAACCATTTGCTCTTCATTCACAGTCACAAAGAGGGTTTGATGCATGTATTTAGGCAGGAATGAAGTCTTTCCACCGTCCATTTCATATTTTCTAATCACCCTTTTCAGAGCTGTTATTACACTCCTCTGGAGCAGGTGGGACTTGAACCTGATCTCCTTACTCACAGGCATGGACACCGCCATTGCACCACAAGAACATGCTCCCCTCAGCCACTTATTCCTTCCTTTATATCCAAAAGTCCACTCACACACAACTGAACTATTTTTTCCCATTACCAAATCGCCTATGGTCATTTTCTTAACCTATTAAACACCAACAGTGATCACCAATGTTTCCAACTGAATAATTTGCAGAGCCAGCTAAAGGCAATGCAAACCCTAAAAAAGTGAGGAGGAGGTGAGGAGTGGAGAATACCATTCATTCTTCTTTTATTTTTCCTAAACAACTTGTCCAGCGATGCTATCGTACATATCTGGAACTTGTATCCAGGTCTCCTTATCACTGTGCCACAAGAACCCAACCCCATTTCATCCTTTTTTCTCTTTTTCTTTTTTTTTATATTTAACTTTACCAGAATGCCAGGCATCCCATTATTCCTAATCTAGACTAGTGGTTGCTGCTACCTGTCTCTTACTGTTTTTAAACTGTTGTTTCAGTAGAGAGGGAGCACTCTTCTGGTGTAGTGGTAGTGTCCCTATCCCTGGCCTTGGAGGCCTGGGTTCAAGCCTGACATGCCCTAGAGGTGTGTAATGACACCTCTGAACAAGTTGATCCAAGATATCTAAGTAACTGAAGATAGTTGTGGTTCTCTACCTCCGAGCCAGGAACTGGGTTCAACTCCCACTTGCTCCAGTCGCGTGGTATATTATCTCTGACCAAGTTGGTTTGGAGAATACATAGTTTAAGTGGAGGAAGGGCTCTTGTAATGCAGTGGTAGTATTCCCATCTGTGGGCTAGAAAGCCTGGGATCAAGTCCCACCTGCTCCAAATGTGTGTAGTAAAATCTCTGAACAGATTGATTGGAAAATACTGTATCTAGTTTAAGTAGACCTTCCAGAGATTCCTTTCACATTTATGTTTTTAGCAGCTTTTATTTTGCGTGCTGTTGATCAGAAGATAGTAACATTTTATACTACAACAAACAACGCATTAAAGAGTAGTAAAAGTTAAATAAAGAGGAGTGTCTGCCTCATAATTATTTTTAGATCACCTATAGTGTGGAAACAGGCCCTTCAGGTCCACACTGACCCTCCGAAGAGCAACCCACCCAGACACATTCCCCTACTACTGCACCTAGCATATGGGGAATTTAGCATGGTCAATTCACTTGAATTGCACATCTTTGGGAGGAAACCAGAACACCCGGAGGAAACCCACGCAGACACAGGGAGAACATGCAAACTCCACACAGACAGTCACCCAAGGCTGGAATCAAACCCAGGTCCCTGGCGCTGCGAGGCAGCAATGCTAACGACTGAGCCACTGTGCCGCCCCAGTTCACAATAATGTTCCAACTTGAATTAAAGTTTCTTCTGTTGTTTTTAATTAGTGCTTTATCTTTGTAAGTATGTTATTTAACTTGTCAGAAGTATATGAAATATTATCAATAAAAAATAGGATCAATTTGATCTGCCTGCCTCCTCACCCTCAATTTGTTACTGAGTGGAATATCAGGAAGGACTGGTGATTGTTTAGAGCATCAGCAGCATGGTTGCAGCATGTTCATATTGCCACTATGCTAGACACCATATTAACAGGTATAATTTGAGTATCAACAGTTACTGCCTCTTTAAAATTCAAATGTCAGATGCCATCAGGACCCTGGTGTGATTTTAATACACCATCATGCATTGAAGGCCCACTACCAGCCTTACCAGAGAACTGTGAAACCATTGGGGTACAGGACCAAAGGAGGTGCTAGGATGTTATTGAGTTTTGTGTTTGATTGATTCTTTTGTGGTCCAAGAGCAGCAGGAATTCTTCTGCAACCCCACTTTAAAAAGGCCTCTCCTCTTCTGGCTCAGGCTTTGCTCTCTCTGAATAGACTTGGCTGTTTGCCGCCATTTCCTGATGTACTTAGATGACTGGAACTGTTGCCCCAGAACCCCATAAACCCACCTTAAAATTCAGATTTCTGACCCAAAAGATCAGTTCCACTAGGTTCCTGAGGAAGTTAGATATTGTATGTTAGTTAAGCCTGGAGTTAAACCTGTCCAGATCGAACACCAATAAGAGAGCCTGACACATATTCCACTGTCCAAGAATGAAGACTCACTGTGACTGACCAAAGGAGTTTATTTTTAGGAAATAATACCTCTTTTAACTAACTATAATAGATGGAAACGATCAAGAATTAGAAGCAAGTGATTCATTAGAACAATGTATTTGAGTATTACTCAGCCAGAATTGCAAAAAATAGGCGTAAAAGCACACCAGAAGTCTAAAATATCTGATTGTCTAATTTGTAAAGTACAATTGAACACTCCTTTAAATTCTGGTGGAAAGAGTCCTCCAAATTGTTCCCACTGATAATTCGTGGGCAGGTTTTAACGTGGGTGAATCCGGCCCTCACTAAGTTGAAAATGATGCATTTATTAAGCATTCAGCCATTTCAGGCAGGCACCTGCAAAACTTAAAGGAATAGTATCTATGATGTCAGCACAACATAGGTGGTCGTATATTGAAAATCACTCCTTTGCTGCCTGAAGTATAAAATTCATCCAATTCTTTTTGCTAATGTGCCCTGTTCTAATGAGAATAAAGGTTCACACACACTCCAAAAGTCCCACAAGAAACAAAACACAAGGAATTCTGTGCAAGAATAAGTGGCATAAATCGACCAACTGCTCCACAAATGCTCCATGTAATTTTCACTGACCATTTGCAACAGATTTCATGACAAATTGATTAATTTTTATCTATTAGGAAAGAGCTTACTTTAAACAGTTGCTATAAATAATGAATAAAAGAAATGATAACGGAGAACAGAATAGCAGTTTTGTGGCCTGCCGTGCTCAATTGCACCATTCTGCTTGTCAGTTTAATGGATGTTTTCCTTACAAATACCAAGAAAGCAGTAACCCACATCCCTTCACTTTTGTGTAGAGAGAGAGACCTGTTTTTCCTGTTGTCAATCAATGTCCTTAGGTTGTGGCTAATCAAGATAGAACAGTAGAATCTTTGGAAATAACTGGTTCAACTAAAATGGGGTAAGTAGACTGGTTTACGACTTCCTGTTTCACAATGCAAGGCCAATATCATTTCACAGATCTCTCAGCAATGATTCACTGGCATTAGATTGTTGTATACAATTCCCAGTATAAAAATCACAAATGTTTTCTTCATAAAACTGGTTGAAGAAATGTTGAGAATAGCGCTTTCATGTTGTTAGTGCTTAACTGTCATTATACTTAAGTGCTATCATTTTGTTTTGAACTGTTTAAGTACTTTTGGCTGTTTGTTCTGCCTTAGGGGAGTACCCAAACTAACCATCTTCAGCTGCTTCATCATGACTTTCCCACCATCATACAGTCAGAAAGAGGAATTGTTGCCGATGACCGTACTATGTTCAGCAAGATTCTTGAAAGGGTTCAGAAAAGATTTACAAAGATGTTGCCAGGGTTGGAGGATCTGAGCTACAGGGAGAGGCTGAACAGGCTGGGGCTGTTTTCTCTGGAGCGTCGGAGGCTGAGGGGTGACCTTATAGAGGTTTACAAAATTATGAGGGGCATGGATAGGATTAATAGACAAAGTCTTTTCCCTGGAGTCGGGGAGTCCAGAATTAGAGGGCATACGTTTAGGGTGAGAGGGGAAAGATATAAAAGAGACCTAAGGGGCAACTTTTTCACGCAGAGGGTAGTACGTGTATGGAATGAGCTGCCAGAGGATGTGGTGGAGGCTGGTACAATTGCAACATTTAAAAGGCATTTGGATGTGTATATGCATAGAAAGGGTTTGGAGGGATATGGGCCGGGTTCTGGCAGGTGGGACTAGATTGGTTAGGATATCTGGTCGGCATGGACGGGTTGGACCAAAGGGTCTGTTTCCATACTGTACACCTCTATGACTCTATGATATACTGAAACAGTCCATGTGCAAATTAAGCAAGACCTGGTCAATATCAAGGCTGGGGCTTACAAATAGTATGTAATATTTGTGCCACACAAGTGGCTGACAATGAACATTCAACAACAGAGAATCTAACATCGCCCTTGACATTCAATGGTATTACCATCACTGAATCCCCACTATCAATGTTCTGGGCGTATTTCCATTGACCAAAAATCACACAGCAAGCAACTCAGCTCCTGAGTCCTTAAACCTTTCCATCATCTAAAAGGCACAAGTTGGGAATGTAATGGAATGCATCCTACTTGCCACGATGAATACAGTTCTATAACACTGACCAACCAGAAAAAAGCAGCCAGCTTGATTGGCATCACGTCCACATTCCCTCCCTTCACCTTGCGCACAGTAACAGCAGTCTGTATGCATTGTATATATTCACCAAAGCACCTTAGACATCATCTTCTAAACCCACAACTGCTTCAATTTAGAAGGACAAAAGCAGCAAATACATGGAAACACTACTTATCTGCAAATTCCTGTCCAGGCCAATCCCCGTCCTGACTCAGAAATATACATCATTCCTTAAGTGTCATTTGGTCAAAACCTTGGAACTCCCTTTCTCATAGCATTGTGAGTATACTGACATCAACTTTACTGCAGCAATTCAAGAAAGCAGCTCATGCCGAGTTTCTTAAGCACAATTAGGGATGGAGAATAAACTAGCAGAGCTCATTTTAATAACTTTGAGAGGCAGTTATTTGAAGAGGTATAGCGGTAATGTCTCTGGACTAGTAATTCAGACCCTTGGCTAATGTTCTCAGGAAACACAATACCACCATGGCAGATGACGAAATTTAAATTCAATAAAAACTGGAATTAAAATCTGGCCTAATCTATAACCATTGTAAATTATTGTAAAACTAAAATCTGGTTTATTCATGCCCTTTAAAGAAGGAAATCTGCCATCCTTACCTGGTCTGGTTTACATGTGATTCCAGACTCCTAGCACTGTGATTGCCTCTTAACTGCCCTTTGAACAATTAGGAAAGATGATAAATGCTGGTCAGCTAACAATACCCACATCCCATGAACGAATAATGAAAAAAAAATCCACAAAGGTAGAAGAGAGAGGGTAACTTGCTCAGGGTCATTTCTAAGCTATTATTATCTCACTCAACTGGTTTTATTTGAGTTTATCTGACGTGCCGGTGTGTCAGCCATGCCAAATGATTTTCATACAACTAATTGAAAACTCAAACTATACTTGCTAGATTTAGTACAGTAGGGGTTGAGAGTTTTGGCAAGTTTGTTTTGGTATTGTTAAGGCCAAAATATTGGAAACCTTTAATTGTAAAATGCAAAATCGGCTTCAAAGCTTAATATATCATTCCATATGAAGAGAACAAACCCAATGAAAAATTATTTTTAGTTGCACCTGTTCCTGGACATTTGATTCTGTGATATTTGCTAACATGATAACCCTCGCTCGTAATTTGTAACCATTATTGTATTTATCTTATAAAGGTTGAATTCCCTCTATGAATTTACTTTACTAATTGGACAGGGTAGACTTGATATTAAATAATCTATAAACTTCACGAGGATGAACTTATCCCATTGCCTCTGAGAAATAAAAAATAGACAATTCATGATAAACGGGAACAGACAATGCCAGTAACACTCAAAAACCAAGCAGCATCTGGTGAAGAGCTGCAACACAACCATTGTCTTATTTTACAACTTCCAGCATTTTTTTACTCCTGTTTGAAATTTACAGCATCGTTTCACATAATTTTCTTGACAGTTTTAGTTATGGTTGCTTCAGTTAAGTGAAATTGGAGTAAGAATCTAAGCATTAAAGTGAAAACAAATTAACCTTATTAATACAGTTACACCTGCACCTTTATCCACAGCTTCAAGACAGTTGTGGCCATGACATTGATCTTTGTTGCTGCATAAAACGGACAGTCGTGAAACAGTACCTTATTTCAAACCCATCTGATTTTCCTTTCCATTGACACCAACTGGATTTGGTTTAAAATGGGCTTCCAATTTTTGGTCTTATTGCCAAAGGCCATTTCACTCCTATGTTACTCCTTTTAAACTTTTATGATAAGAAGTAAAACAAAATCTTTTTACAGAAATGGTATCATAACTCAATTTTGAAATATAAAAGCTTAATTTGATTCAGTTTACCCAGCCATTCCCACAAATATGGGGGGAGCTGCATGCACTAATTTATAAATCACTGGCCTACAGAGGGAACAACCCACCTTAGCCTCAACAGTGAATTCTGTTTTAGTTATGGTCAATTGATAGATTATTTCAATCTGAATTTCAATATAAGTTTGCAGATAACACAAAGAAGGATGGAGAGGCAGGTGGTATGGAGGAATTGGGGAGGCTGCAGAACGAGTTAGGCAGGATAGGAGTCTGAGCTGAAAATGTGTTGCTGGAAAAGCGCAGCAGGTCAGGCAGCATCCAAGGAACAGGAGAATCGACGTTTCGGGCATAAGCCCTTCTTCAGGAAGGGCTTATGCCCGAAACGTCGATTCTCCTGTTCCTTGGATGCTGCCTGACCTGCTGCGCTTTTCCAGCAACACATTTTCAGCTCTGATCTCCAGCGTTTGCAGTCCTCACTTTCTCCTCGAGGATAGGAGTCTGGGCAAAGACATTGCAGATGAAATACAATATGGGAAAGTGTGAGGCTATGTACTTTAGGAGGAAGAGTGGAGACATAATGCATGTTAGTTGGTAGTTAAGAAGACAAAGTCATTTCAAGCAGGCCATATAAGACTCCGGTCAGACCGTATTTGGATTAGGGTGAGCAGTTCTAGGCTGTATATCTAAAGAAGGATATTCTGGTCTTGGAGGAGGTCCAATGGAGGTTTACAAGAATGATCCTGAGATGAAGGGCTTGTTATATGAGGAGCGGTTGAGGATTATGGTTCCATATTTGATGAAGTTCATTGAAACTGAGATGCCTGGATAAAGTAGACATGGAGAAGATGTTTCCACTAGGACGAGAGACTAGGACATGACGGCACAGCCTTGGTGTGAAGGGATGACCCTTTAGAACTGAAATGAGGATGAATTTCTTCAGCCAGACGGTGGTTAATCTGTGGAACACATTGCCAAAGAAGACTGTGAAGGCTGAGTCATTGAGTGCATTTAGGACAGAGTTAGATAGGTTCTAGATTGGTATGGGGATTAAGGGTTACAGGGAGAAGCCAAGGCAATGAGAAACATATTAACCATGGTCAAACGGCAGAGTACACTCCATAGCCTAATTCTTCTCCTTTACTTTATAGGCTTTTGATGTTTTTAATACATATAAAATTTACCTCGTTTGAATGTCCTATTTCTGTGCTGAGACTTCCAGGTATAAACTTTTAAGAATCACTATGATTCTCCAGAAACAGGAACTGTTGTTAGTGAACATTGCCACTGTTGAGAGGAGTGAGAAGGGAGAGCTTAGGAACTGTTAGCAGCTGCAGAGTTCATCCACTGACACAGGTAGAGAGAGCGTGAAACATACATGGGCAGCACAGCAACTGCATTATGCACTTACAACAATAACATGCAAACTGCACTTTCTTATTTTTTTTTCAGATTGACCACAGCAGTGGGGGATATCAATTCTTCATTCTTGGTGATTTCAGGTAGATCCAGGAGGACTGGCAACTCTAACACATACACAGGCACTGGAGGTTGGAGGTTGGTAATTTAGACAGAATTTCACACTTTATTCCAATTAAAGATGACAGAAAACTATTATTTTGGGGTGGAAAGAGAAACTCAATGGTAGCATCCAGCTCTTAATTTTACAAAATTATGCCACGTTCCTTCACGGAAAACTACAGACTTAATTTAGAGGGGAGCACTGTTGGAGCCTGCTGGAGCAAACAAGATAGTGGCCAGGCCGGGAGAATTGTGTGCAGACCATATTTCCAAGTCCCCATGGTGGCAACATTGTCTTGCATTTAGTGTCAAGAGTGGTCCAACACTGGAAACTCACCCACTGGTTTTATAAAAGCAAGGAAGCTCATTAATGAGCCAAGAACCATCCAGCAAACGCTGCTGACATTTCCGGTGGCCTACCAGGTGGGGTCTCTCATTCACAGGTACTGAATTCAGGTGCCAATCCAAGACCCAGAATTAGAAAGGGGACTAAGCTAAAAATGAGTCCTGGCAACCACTACCACCCACTGTTCATCAGTAATGTAACCCATGACATCATCCCATCTGCCATATCCCTCTTTGGTTCTTAGCAAAAACCCCCTTTAAATAAGGCCGAAGTGTATTACAAACACCAGCAATAGCTTGCAGCAGTACTGTTTACATTGAAGATCTGCTACCTCTGATTGGTTGGGAGGATTTCTACTCTACTTGGGCCTTCTTTCATTTTGGAGACCTTATGTTATCTAAGTAATAGCTGCTTACCTTGTAAAGTTGAGCCTCGCACAGAAAAGTGATTCAGAGTTCTCCAACCATCAGGAGCACTGGAACGAAATGAAATGAAATGAAGATGAGGGATTAATGCAAATAGAAAGAGAAATTGATAGATATAGAAATGACTGATGCTGCATCTGGAATATGAGCAGCTATTATTTTGGTTATTCACAGCCTACGGTGCTTCAACAAAGCCAAAATTTGGGAATCTGCAACATTCTGTGCCAATTGATCTTGGTACCCACCCATCACAACTTTTCTCACTGGTATTCTGGAACTGTCCATCATCTGTACTTCTCTCTATTCTCCCAGGTTGCTTGCAGTAGTAGAGAACAATCTATTACGATTCTGGCTATTGAGGGAGTGCAGCGTAGGTTCACGAGGTCAATTCCTGGAATGGCGGGACTACCTTACGCTGAAAGACTGGAGCAACTGGGCTTGTATATCCTTGAGTTTAGAAGACTGAGAGGGGATCTGATTGAGACATATAAGATTATGAAAGGATTGGACACTCTGGCAGCAGGAAACATGTTTCCGCTGATGGGTGAGTGCCGAACCGGACGACACAGCTTAAAAATACAGGGTAGACCATTTAGGACAGAGATGAGGAGAAACTTCTTCACCCAGAGAATGGTGGCTGTGTGGAATGCTCTGCCTCAGAGGGCAGTGGAGGCCCAGTCTCTGGATTCATTTAAGAAAGAGTTGAATAGAGCTCTCAAGGATAGTGGAATCAAGGGTTATGGAGATAAGGCAGGAACAGGATACTGATTAAGGATGATCAGCCGTTATCATATTGAATGGTGGTGCAGGCTCGAAGGGCAGAATGGCCTACTCCTGCACCTATTGTCTATTGTCTATTGTCTAAAGACTCCAGACCAATCCAGAAGAACTGACAATTCTTCTGATTTTATATTCAGAGTCCAGGGGTTAGCCTTTATAATTCCTTTGTAGGGCCCATATTGTTAAGATTAGAAAAGGAGCAAACAGAACTTACTTCCCTTGTTTACAATGAAACCTGCATTTATACCTCACATTGTTGTAATTGAAAGGTCCCAGTTGAAGAGAGAAGATGCTGTTAGGAAATTTCTAATTAATTATGGCTGATGATTTTTACAGTTTTGGGAGTAAAAATTTGTTTGTGGTGCCATTTTAAAGCACAGTATGACAGCATCCCTTGCTGCCTCATGAAAAGATAATACTGTTGGCCATTATCCATGAAACCCACATGGGCTTTCCTGGATAATGGGGCACTGCGCTGTCTGTTCTGGGGAATCAAGGGAGTCTGAATAGCGCTGTTTGACCAAAAGTTTAGTCCTTAGTTTTCAAGGAGTTTTCAACCTTCTTATTCCTCTTGTCAATATCACCTTGCACTTCCCTACTTTGAAATTAAATTGTAAATTTCATATCCATTTACCACTAACAAATTAGTTCAAAATCTTTTGTTTTTGTCAGGTTTGATATTGTTTATAATTTATTTTGATTAAATGTAAATTGCTGATTCTTCTTCAAGGCTCACAATAGTTATTCGAGGGTATTTTAACACCTATGGAGGGAAGCTGGCATTCCACCTTCTGCAGCGCTCCAATTAGAGGTGTTGTCTATTTTAACACCCAGACCTCATTAACATTCCACTAGTCAGTTCCTGCTCAAAACAGGGGTGCAGTACAGTTGGTTAGCAATGAGCCATTGAAGGTTGGGCAGCCTGGAGACTGCCATACCTGCAGCTAGAGAAAATAAAAAGTAAGGCTTGCATTTATATAGTTTTTCATGACCTCAGGATGCCTTGATGCACTTTACACTCAACTTAGTATTATTTTGAATAATACTATTAATGTATTAATGTAGAAATGTCTATTAATGTAGAAAACATGGCAACAAACATGTGCATGGTAAATTCCCATATATAGCAAGGTGATAATGACTAGATGTAATGCTTTTTGTGATATTAACTGAGAGACAAATATTGACCAGGACTTTGGAGATTACTCCCCAAAATAATTCATAAGAACACAATGGGATCTTTACAGCCACCTAAGAAGGCAACCAAGGCAACTTGGTTTAATATCTCCTCCAAAGATAACACTTCCAACAGTAAAGCATTCCCTCAGTATTGTACTTCCGCAGCTTGGTTTTTAATATATGTTCAAGGCTTAAAATGGGAACCCACAGCCTTCCAGATAAGAAGCATGTACAACAGCTAAGCCATGGCTGATGTGTTTAACATAAAGTGTGGAATGTTTGGGTGGGGGTTTTGTGAAATAATGACATGGCACAGCACAGCACCCAACAAAGGCTTTGTTTTGGCTCCTAAAGTAGAACTCCTCATGAGTCTGCAAAGGTAAATTTTAAATCTACAGGACAGAACTTCACTGGATAGTTATTAGATTCTGAGTAGAATGTTCATAATGAAGAAGACTATCTAAACTGTAATGGAGCACAAGGGCATATGCTGTAGAAGAACAAGTAAGCCCAATGGCCCCGTCTGCTCTAACATTCAGTAAAAAAGATGAAGACTGATCTTTTACCTCAACTCAACTTTCTTCCCCATATTCCTTGATTAAGTGTGCAAAATCTATCAATCTCAGCTGTAAATATACTCAACTGAACATCCACAGTTCTCTTGAGTATAGAAATCCTCCAATTTGTCTTGGAGTGAAGATGTTTTTCCTCATCTTAGTTCTAAATGGTTGACCTTTGTACTGAAACTCTGGCCCCTCCAGCCAAGGGAAGCTGCCTCTGAATATCTATCCTGTGACACCATTTGGAATTTTACATGTTTCAATGAGATTACTTCAAATTCTTCTGACTTCTTCATTGAACAGCACTGTGGATCTTCTACACTGACACGAAAGGAAAAGGGAGCCTAGCAAAGTAACCCAGAACACTACAGTGAGCTTGTTATTTTCACTGTGCACCTGTTCATTTAGATACCTCACACATCACAGCAATTCCTTCAAGTCAAATGTTTCAATCATTTTGTCAGCGCTTGAACATTATGCAAAATTATTCATTTTACTTAATTTTTTAAAGAGTCGTTAATGAGACTCTCTTTTTAAATATAAAACAAGAACCATCATATTATTACTGCTATTTCCAAAATAATTTGAACCGTTCTTACACTTACACAAATTACTTTAATAAAGAAAAGCAACCTTTTTTGCTATTAGTTAGAAATAACAGATAGTTTGGAAATGAACTAAGACGTAGTATTCACTTCATTTCTATTAAAGGAATATACCAATATTATGAACAACTGCATCCTCTTTAAATGCATAATTTGAATGTTTTCTTCCCTTTTAAACCTCTCCTTTCACTAATGTTCCATGGGAACCAGTAAACTGCTTACAGCGTTTAGCAAAATGTGCCATGATCAATAATTCAACTCAATAATGACTGTAAAATTAAAGTAAAATAACATACATAAAAATAACATAAAGTTACACATAGTTCATAGTTCTTACATCTACATAAAGGATAGTAGCTATTGACAATCTAGATTTAACCAACGTACCCTACTTTCAACAGGTTTGTGTCCATGATCCCAACAGTACCTAACCTGTTTTCACACATGGAGCCAATGTATCTTCATCAGATTATCAGGAGTAAAGACAACAATTCCAGAACTATTCCCGTTATTACATAGAGAATAAAACATTAATACATAGAAATTGCTCTGGCACTGCAAATGAACCTGAATTGGATAAATTCAAAATCTTTTAACTTTTTAAGGTATTAATTTCAGTACCCTTTCAAGCAGTTTGAACTCAACTAGCCTTACTTTCACTTTGCCTTTTTTTAATCATAATTTATTTATATTATGCTCTGAATAGACATTGTTCACTACTAGGCTACATGTTGGAGTGTTAGTGTCAGTGCAGAAGGTGCCACTTTGGGTGCAAAAGGACATTCTAAAGGATAACACATGCATACAATTCCAGGAGCAGATTATTGCAGATGCTGGAAGCTGTACTGAAAACAACAAATGCTGGAAATCACAGCGAGTCAGGCAGCATCCATGGAGTGAGAGCAAGCTAACGTTTTGAGTCTAGATGACTATTCATCAGAGCTGAAGTGAAGTGTGGAGGGGGTAGCATTTATGCTATAGTTGGATAGTGCAGCGGTGGGGAATAGCACAGAGCGATGAGTATATAGTGCTGGAAGAAAAATGATGTTGTTATTTCACATTAATTGATCAGAATGTGAGAATGGCAATGGTGTATCTAACTGCTAGATTTGAAAGATCAGACAGTGGGGTGGGTTTGATTGGAAAGAGGATATGATGACAGAGAATGTAACAAGTAAAGCTAAAAATAATGCAAAATGAAGAAATATCTCATTTTCAGACTAGGTGCTTTACAGCCTTCTGAATTTCATTACCTTCAAATTGTGAACCAACTCCCATTCCTTTCTCTTCTGGTTTACTTGTTACATTCTCTGTCACCACGTGCTCTCTCCCCTCCCCTCACCACAGTGGGACTGCCTGTTCTTTCAAGTCTAGCAGTTACACACACCATTGTTCTGTCATTCTCATGTTCTGATCAGTTAATCTGAACTATCAACATATTTTCACCCCCACCACTCTACACCCTACTACCATTCCCCAACTATAGCATAAATGCTGCCCCCTCCACACTTCACTTCAGCTCTGATGAAGAGTCATCTAGACTCGAAATGTTAGCTTGCTGTCTCTCCATGGATGCTGCCTGACATGCTGTGTTTGTTGTTTTCCATAGAATTCCACTTTGATGAGGATGTTAATGTAAGCATGTATGCCATAATTATACAGAAAATGCAGCTTGTGAAGTCAGTCACTTGTAACATTGCCATTTTGAATCTCAACACTCCAGCCTATCTCCTAATATAAATGGGTGCAGCTGAATACATGTTCAACAACAAAAGGATCTCAGCCCTCTCAACGGTATTAAAATAACGATCAGTTACTTTCAGATCAGTTGCTGATTGATTTCTAGTGGCCATTCCTGAGTTTATAATTTGTAGCATGTTAGGAAGATTAAAAAGAGATGACACAAAGGAGAATAGGAGGAGGGAGGAAAAGAGAGAAGGATCCTCAGTATGAGGCTTTATCCTGCTGGCTCTTTAAGGATAGTTCTATTTCTTCAACCACAACAAGGAACAGTGTGTGTAAAATCTTCCTTTTTAAACAAAGGCGATTCTCACTGAAATTTGACACATGACAATAATATAAAAAATCAGAATAGAAGTCAACTATATATGACCCCTTTGAGCCTGCTGCACTATTCAGTATGTTTGTGGCTGACCTCTGCCTCAAATTCACTTTCCCGACAAATTCTTTAAGTTCTTTGATTATCTGAGAAACCAAAAATCTGTCTATACCAGCTTGGATATATTGAACAATAAAATACTCTTGAGTACAGAATACCAAATGAATTCCCAGTCCTAAACAAATTCTGGAATTGTGGGCTTGTTCCCTAGATTCCTCAGCTAATGGAAACCATCTTTCAGCATTTACCCAATGAAGCCCTTTCAGAATCTTTTCGGTTTCAATCATTTCCCATTCTTCCAAACTCCAAAGATTACAATTAACTGAAACTCTCAGCTGTTAACACCAGATTTACAGTCTAGAATAGAGTGAGAAGAGATTGCCAGTGACTGCAAACATGATCATAATCATTACATTCTCCACACTGGGAGCAGGGGACATCCTCAAATTGTCTCAGCTCAGAAACAATTCTAAATAAGAGAGATTACTGTCACTCTTTATGCGAGGAAAGCAAAATGCACTGCATTCTCTACAGCCAGAGAGAAGCAGGGAAAGTATGCATTTCACCAGGATGGCAGGTTGACAGGGGCTGGCTACACATGGCTTTGGAGGAGTTATATCTAAACACAGAGATGCAATAGCGAATAACTTTCCTCCAAATCTGCAATTTGGTCATGATCAGCACATTACACAAGTTTAAACTCCACCCCAGTCAGCCACTCCCTCAGTACTGAGTCACCATCTCAAACCAGAGTGTGGCCGATAGATGACAAAAGTTATCCACAGTTCATTTGGCTTATGGCTCCAGTACACAACTCAAGTATGTACAGTATGTACAACATGCCTATACCAAGTCATGCTGTTATATAAAATATCATTGAACAGACAACTGGATTGCTTTGGCAATACATTTGCAATCTGGACCACTCTGGAAATGTTACAGTATTTGGTAGATGTTGATTCATCATGCTTTTGGTATTTATAGTGCCACTGAACCTTATTCACTAAGAATCCCAAATCTTACCGTCAATATGTCATTTGTGATCATAGTGTTCTCTTGCTACAATACTCTAATAAAATGCACCACAAAACAAACATTCCAAACTTTATTGTGCAAACTATACAAAATTTTCTAGTGTGTCCCCAAAGTGCCCATCTTCTGGGTGTCTTTTCCTGTTCTTGTGTCTGTATACAATACTACCCCTGCAAAAGAACTGCTGGAAGACTGCTGACTGTGGACAAGAGAGGCTGCAGAGAGTCTTGTTCAATGACCTCTTGTAGCACTGCCCCTAAATTAGCCAACTTCAGACAGCTTTGGTCCAGTTTTGGTCCCCACACCTCAGGAAGGACATACTGGCACTGGAGCGTGTCCAGCAGTGATTCACACGGATGATCCCTGGAATGAATATGAGGAACGGTTGAGGATCCTGGGATTGTATTCATTGGAGTTTAGAAGATTAAGGGGAGATCTAATAGACACTTACAAGATAATACATGGCTTGGAAAGGGTGGACGCTAGGAAATTGTTTCTGTTAGGCGAGGAGACTAGGACCCGTGGACACAGCCTTAGAATTAGAGGGGGTAAATTCAGAACAGAAATGCGGAGATATTTCTTCAGCCAGAGAGTGGTGGGCCTGTGGAATTCATTGCCGCAGAGTGCAGTGAAGGCTGGGACGCGAAATATCTTCAAGGCAGAAATTGATAAATTCTTGATGTCACAAGGAATTAAGGGCTATGGGGAGAACGCTGGTAAGTGGAGTTGAAATGCCCATCAGCCATGATTGAATGGCGGAGTGCACTCGATGGGCCAAATGGCCTTACTTCCACTCCTATGTCTTATGGTCTTATAGCTCCACCTCAGAACTAACAACGGTTTTCATGATTTGGAGATGCCGGAGTCGGACTGGAGTGTACAAAGTTAAAAATCAAACAACACCAGGTTATAGTCCAACAGGTTTAATTGGAAGCACGCTAGCTTTCGGAGCGACGCTCCTTCATCAGGTGATAGTGGAGGGCTCGATCGTAACACAGAATTTATAGCAAAAATTTACAGTGTGATGTAACTGAAATTATACATTGAAAAATTGATTGTCTGTTAAGCCTTTTGTCTGTTAGAATACAGTGATAGTTTCACTTCTTTCATGTGTAAATCACAAAACCTTTTTTTTAAAGTTGCATTCTCAGGTTAGCTGTTAACAATGGTTATAGCTAGACAATATGTCTAACATATTGTTATGATCGAGCCCTCCACTATCACCTGATGAAGGAGCGTCGCTCCGAAAGCTAGTGTGCTTCCAATTAAACCTGTTGGACTATAACCTGATGTTGTGTGATTTTTAATAACGGTTTTGACTGCCTGGTGGACAGGCAGCAACTACAGCATTTTCAGTGTGGCAATGAAGGAAGGATGAATGGTTTGCACTCTACGGAACATCTGCTAATACTTCAGGCAGTACATTTACAATATTTCAGGGCTGAGAGCAGATTGTTAAATACAATGAGACCGTGCCATTTGAGTACTGACATTGGCAGCCACAACCAGAGCCTGCACGGCATTAAACTATGCTTATAAACTTCAAAAAAGGATCATTAAGCTCCTTGAGGAACTTTTTTAATGGAGGGAAAGAAGTCAATTTTCAAAGCTGATATCATCAAGCCCAAATAGTCCAGTGCATATTCATTTAGTACTCACTTTTCGGGTTTAAAATAAGCAGAATTTCAAGTTTTCTTGTGTTGAAGAGCCCCGTGAATTGGGGCACTTTGTGCTGGATATATGCTTCAATTCACATTTGGTGAGTGCAGGGTGAGGGGAGTATGGAATACTCCTCCTGCAATATGTGAGAAATAAAGGACATTATGCAGGAAGCATGTCCATTTGCAGCTCCTGATTTGCCACATGGAATGCCTGGAGCTGCAGATGGACTCACTTTCGAAGATCCACAAGCCTGAGAATGTCATGAATAACATATTTAGCAAGTTGATCAAATCACCAGTAATGGCCTACACTGTCAGAGAAGGATTGGATGGTGAACAGGAAGATGGGTAAGCCTGGATAGGCAGTACAGGAGTTGCCTGTAGCCGTTTCCCTCTCAAACATACATACCATTTTGGATATTGGTGGGGGATGGCCTCTCAGGGGAAATCAGCAGTAGGAGCCAGATCGGTGGCACTACAACTGGATCTGTTGTACAGCAGGGAGGTCAAAGAGTAGGTGAGGATAGTGGTAGGCGACTCTACAGTCAGGATCACAGGCATTTCTGTGGCTGCAAGCGAGACTCCAGAATGGTGTGTTGCCTCCATGGTTTCAGAATCAAGGATATCTGAGTGGGCACAGGATATTCTGAAGGTGGAGGGTGAGCAGCCAGAGGCTGTGGTCCATATTGGTCCCAACGGTACAGGCAGAAAGAGAGATGAGATCCTGCCTGTAGCCATTTCCCTCTCATACATACATACCATTTTGGATATTGGTGGGGGATGGCCTCTCAGGGGAAATCAGCAGTAGGAGCCGAATCGGTGGCAAATGGAGTTCAGGAAGTTTGGTAGGAAGTTAAAATATAGAGCCTCCAGGATTGTAATTTCTTGATTACTTCCTCTACCACATGTCAGTGAGGCTAGGAATAGCAAGATAGTACAGTTAGACATTTGGCTAAAGAGCTAGTGTCGAAGGAAGGGCTCCAGGTATGCAGATAGAACATAGAACATAGAACATAGAACAATACAGCACAGAACAGGCCCTTCGGCCCACGATGTTGTGCCGAACTTCTAACCTAGATTAAGCACCCATCCATGTACCTATCCAAATGCCGCTTAAAGGTCGCCAATGATTCTGACTCTACCACTCCCACGGGCAGCGCATTCCATGCCCCCACCACTCTCTGGGTAAAGAACCCACCCCTGACATCTCCCCTATACCTTCCACCCTTCACCTTAAATTTATGTCTCCTTGTAACACTCTGTTGTACCCGGGGAAAACGTTTCTGACTTTGGGATATCTTCTGGGGACTTGTACAAGAAGGATAGGTTGCACCTAAACAGCAGGGGCACCAACATCCTGGCAGAGAGATTTGCTAGTGCCACTCAGGAAGGTTTAAATTAGTGTGGTGGGGATGGGTAGGTGGAGGAGACCAGAACAGCAGGTCAGCAATTAATATGACCAAGAAGTAGTCTGAGAATAAAGCCAGTAGGACTATGTGAAAGTACAGACAGGGGGAAGTTATTGAACATTGTGGGACAGGCCGTCTGAAGTATTTTTGTTCTAATGTAAAGATTATGACAGGCAAGGCAGATGAACTTCGTGCTTGGATTAATACATATAACAATGATATTGTAACTACTACAGAGACTTGGTTGAGAGACGGGCAAGACTGGTAGGATTTAGATGTTTCAGGTGTGATAGAGGAGAATGTAAAAAAGGTGGGGGTGTTGCATTACTGATAGGAGAATATATATGGATGGAGGGATCATCCAACAAGGTCATATGGACGGAGCTCAGGAATAGGAAAGATGCAGTAACTTTGATGGTGTTTTACTACAGGCATCCCAATAGCCAGCAGGAGATAGAGGAACAGATATGTCGACAGATTATGAATAAATGTGAAAACAACAGTGTGATTTTTAACTTCCTCTATATTGACTGGGATTCACTTAGTGCCAGGAGCTTAGGTGGGGAAGAATATGTCCAGGATGGTTTTTGAAACAACGTGTAAATAATCCAACTGAGGAAGGGACCACACTAGACTGGTATTGGAAAATAGGCTTGACCAGCTGGTTGGAAGTTCAGTGGGGGAGCATTTTGGGACTATGACCATAATTCTGTAAGTTTTAAGTTACTTATGATAAGGATTAGAGTAGTCCTGGGTGAAAGTACTAAATTGAGGAAGGCGAACTACTACAATATCAGGCAGGAACTGGGGAATGTAGACTATGGCAGCTTTTTGAGGGTAAATCCACAACTGACATATAGGAATCTTGACCAGAGTTCAGGACAAAGCATCTTCCTGTGAAACTGAAGGATAAAGATGGCAAAATTCTTGAACCTTGGATGACAAAAGAAATTAACAGCTTAGTCAAAAAGAAAAAGGAGGCATATGTGAAATATAGGAAACTGAAAACAGACAGAGCCCATGAAGAATACAAAGGCAGCAAGAAAGAACTCAAACAATTATAAGGCTAAAAAGAGGCCATGAAACATCTTTGGCAAACAGGGTTTTGATGTCATTTGGTTGAAGGGTCCCAAAGCGGAAGATGAGACGTTTTCCTCCAGTCGGCCGGTAGTTTGGATTTGGTGGTGGAGGAGGCCCAGGACTTGCATGTCCTTGGCAGAGTTGAAGGGGGAGTTAAAGTGGTCCACCATAGGGCGGTAGGGTTGCTTGGTGTGTGTGTCCCCAAGATGTTCTCTAAAACGTTCCATGAGTTGGCGTCCTGTGCCTCATCTCCCCTCCCCCCCATCTCAACTCAGATCCGACCCTCCAACTTGAACTGTCCCACCTGTCCAGCTTCTTTCCCACCTATCTGTTCCACCCTCTGCTCTGACCTATCACCATCACCCCCCACCTGCATCTACCTATTGCCTTCCCAGCTACCTCCTCCCAGCCCCACCACCCCCCTCCTATTTATCTCTCAGTCTGACAGCTCCCTTCCAACACCACTACCCTCTGCCATACACCCCCTCCCCCCCAACCTCACCCCACCCAAAACATTCCTGATAAAGAGCTTATGCCCGAATCGTCAATTCTCCCACTCCTTGGATGCTGCCTGACCTGCTGTGCTCTCCCAGCGCCACAGTTTTCAATAAATGATTTGGAGGAGAATGTAACCAGCCTGATTAGTAACTTTGCGGATGACACAAAGATTAGGAGAGTTACGATAGTGTGGAGAATTACCAGATGACACAGCAGCATATAGATACGTTGGAGATTTGGGCAGAGAAATGGTAGATAGAGGTTTAATCCAAATAAATGTGAGATGATGCATTTTGGAAGCTCTAGTGCAAGAGGGTGTTTTTAGTAAATGGCAGAATTGTTAGCAGCATCAACATACAGAGGGATCTAGGCAGACAGTTCCACACATCCCTAAAAGTGGCAACACATGTGGATAAGGTAGCGAAGAAGCATGCTTGCCTTTGTCAGTTGGGGGACAGAGAATAAAAATTGGCAAATCATGCTGCAGCTGTATAGAAATTTAGTTACTGGATTAGTGGTGCTGGAAGAGCACAACAGTTCAGGCAGCATCCAAGGAGCAGCGAAATCGACGTTTCGGGCAAAAGCCCTACATTTTGAACATTCTGCACCATTCTGGTCATCACACTGCAAAAAAAGATGTGGAAGCTTTGGAAAGGATACAGAAACAGTTTGCCAGAATGTTGTTTGGTTAGGAGGGCATTAGCCAAGAGAAGAGGTTAGACAAACTTGGTTTGTTTTCACTTGAACATCAAAGGATGAAGATTGACCTGATAGAAGTTTACAAAACTATAACAGGCATGGATGGAATGGATAGTCAGAGTATTTTTCCCAGGGTCGAAATGTTAATTTTTATGGGCCATAGTAAAAAGGGATAAATTTAAAGGAGATGAGAGAAATACTTTTATTGTGCAGAGAGTTGAAAGTGCCCGGAATGCACTGGCAAAAAAGGTAGTATACATGGGTATAATAGCAATGTTTTAGAGCATCTTGACAGATAGATGAATAGGCAGGGAATAGATGGATATGACTGTGTACAGGCAAAAGGTTTTTAGTTTAGAAAGGCATCAGGTATTTGTTCAGTCTTGGTGGGCTGAAGGGCCTGTTCCTGTGCTGTACTGTTCTCTGTTCAAAAGAGAAGGTGTGTAATTGGATGGAAGACAGGAGAGATTAAATGATAAACAGGATAATGTTGCAGAGTACAGGAAGCAGGAGTTCCAGTGCAAAGTAAAAGCATTTGGTAATGGGCCAGGTAATGAAGCAGAAGATAAACCTTGAAGTATAACCATGAAGTATAAATTCATGTCTGAGGAAATGGGGTGCAGGTTATCACCTGAAATTTTCTATATCAATGTTGAGTTTGGAAGGCTGAAAAGTGTTGAATTAAAAAATAGGATATGCCTTGACTTTGAACAGCGTAGGAGGCTGAGATCAGTGTGGGAATGAGGTGGAGAATTAAAATGACAGGCGACCGGAAGTTTGGGGTCACACTTGCAAACTGAAATGATATGTGCTGCAAATATGCCATACCATTTGTGTTTGATCTCCTGAGTGTAGTGGAGACCACAAAATGAGCAATGAACAATTTACAATACTTGCAAAAATACAAGTAATCCTATTTCACCTGAAAGGAGTTTTTAAAATAATTCATTCAGGGGATATAGGCTTTGCAGGCTGGGCCAGCAGTTATTGCCCAACCCTAATTGCCCTTGAGGAGATGACAATGAGCTGCCTTCTTAAACCACTGCTGTCCATTTAGTGTGGGTACACATCCAATGCTGTTCAGAGGGAAATCCAGAATTTTCATTGGCAAGGCAATAGCAGAGTGGTATAGTCAGTGGTTACTTGCCACTTTTCAGCCCAAACCTGGACATTGTTCTGGTCTTGCTGCATTTGGGCATGGACTGCTTTAGTATTTGAGGAGTTGTGAATCATACTGTACATTATGTATCATCAGTGAACATCCTTATTTCTGATCTTTTAATGGAGGGAAGGTCATTGATGAAGCAGTTGGAGATGGTTCAGTTGAGGAAAATACCTTGAGGAACTCCTGTAGTGATATCCTCGAGCTGAAATGACTGATCTCCAATAACTACAGCCATCTTCCTTTGTATTAGGTATGACTCCAACCAGCAGAGAATCTTTGCTCAATTCCCATTGACTCTAGCTTTACTATGGATCCTTGGTGACACATTCAGTGAAACACAGCTCTTGATATCATGAGCAGTTACTTTCATCTCATCTCTGAAATTCAGTTCTTTTGTCCTTGTTTAAACCAAGGATCTGATGAGGTTAGGAGATGAATGGCCCTGAAGGACCCCAAACTGGGTGTCAGTTAAGTAAATGTAGCTTGATAGCACAAATGGCACATTTCATTATTTTAGATTTTTTTTTTAGATTACTTACAGTGTGGAAACAGGCCCTTCGGCCTAACAAGTCCACACTGCCCCGCCGAAGCGTAACCCACCCATACCCCTATATCTACACCTACATCTACATCTACATCTACCCCTTACCTAACACTACGGGCAATTTAGCATGGCCAATTCACCTGATCTGCACATCTTTACTAATCATCTGTATTAGATAGATGGGATGTTAATTGATAGGTTGGATTTGTAATGTTTTGCATCCAGGATATACCTGGACAATTTCCACATTGCCAGGTAGATGCCATTGTTACAGCTGTTCTGGAACAGTTTGGTAGGAGCACAACAAGTTTTGGAGTACTTGTCTTCAGTACCATTTCTGAAATTTTGTCAGGTCCCAATGCCTTCATATTATTAGTGTCTGCAGCCATTACTTAATTTCATGTGGAGTGAATCAAGTTGGTTAAAGACTGGTATCTGTGATGGTGCATCACAGGTGGAGATCAAGATGAACCATCTACTTTGCACTTCTGGCCAAAGATTGTCACAAATACTTCAGCATTATATTTTGCATTGATATGTTGGGCTCCTCCCATCACTGAGAATGAACATATTTGTAGAACCTCTATCTCTAATAAGGTGATTTGGTCACAATCATTTACAACTGGATGTGGCAGGATAACAGAAATTAGATCTGATTCATTGATTGTGGAATCATTTACCTTTGTCTATCATTTGTTGTCCATGCTTTTTTGCACACAAGTAGTCATGTGTTGCAGCTTCAACAGTTTGATGCCCCTTTTTTAGATATCCCAATACTGTTATTGGCATGCTCTCCTACACCTTTCATTGAGCTGGGGTTGATTCCCCAGCTTGATGGTAATGACAGGATTTGGAGTGTTGGATATCGAGAAAGGAAAAGTTATCTCCTACACTAGCTTTGAGAAGGACTGTGTAGTGACTGTAAGGAGGTCAGCTAGGTGGACTTCATAGAATATTAGTTTCCTGATTGGGGCAGTTAATCTGGTCCAATTAGGGAGCTCTGGCTAATAGATATAAACATGAGTGCCAGAGGTTGTGTTCATTCTGAAAACTGTCTCTGAGGTAGTTGGATCAGTGTCAATGACTCTTCACATGTAAATAAAGGCTCACTTCGTGGGTGGCACGGTGGCACAGTGGTTAGCACTGCTACCTCACAGCACCAGAGACTCGGGTTCAATTCCCGCCTCAGGTGACTGACTATGTGGAGTTTGCACATTCTCCCCGTGTCTGAGTGGCTTTCCTCCGGGTGCTCCGCTTTCCTCCCACAGACCAAAAATGTGCAGGTTAGGTGAATTGGCCATGCCAAATTGCCCATAGTGTTAGGTGAAGGGATAAATGTAGGGGAATGGGTCTGGGTGGGTTGCGCAGGAAAATCGACGTTTCAGGCAAAAGCCCCTGATGAAGTGCTTTTTCCCGAAACATTGATTTACCTCCTCCTCGGATGCTACCTGACCTGCTGTGCTTTTTCAGCACCACTCTAATCTTGACTCTAATCTCCAGCATTTGCAGCACCCACTTCTGCTGAGGAGAATATGGGCCAAGTGCAGGGAAATGTGGTTAGTGTAGATATACATTTTGGTCAGCATGGACCAGTTTGGGCCAAAGGGCCGGTCTCCATGCTGTAGGATTCGATGACCCTGTGACTCTACAACCAAGGACTCTGATCTCTGCATTACATACATTTCCCTTGCCATCTTGATGACACTTCTTTAAGTCTGCTTCCATTCTCTATTCCATTCTCACAGTTTCTGTATCTTTGTTCTATCCATTTTGATGATGTTCCTCCTGTAGTTCTGAAATGCCTTATTTTCTCAATCAACAATTGTTTCCACATTCACAACATGGTCAATTCATGTTCATTCCTTTTCCGATACTTCTTCATTCTTCTCTGTCCCAAAAACATGATAGGGTTAACTTGGTCTACATCTTCCACCTCACTGGCCTCCACATTCAACGTATTATCCTCTGCCATTTTGAGCATCTCCAGCTTGACGCACCACCAAACACATCTTTGCATCTCCTTCACTTTCAACATTCCAAAAGCTGCCTTCCTCCATGATAACCTCATCCACTCCTAATCACACTCAGCAACCAATCTGTAATAATTCCACAAAGACTGCTATCCTGTCACCAAATCATCCTATAGTTACACGTGGAGAGTCTTTGCCACTAATCCAGTTTCCTTAGAACCATCTCTCAGAGTGAACAGAACCTCTGACACTCCTGTTTATATCTGCCAGCCAGTGCTCCCTGATTGGACCAGATTATTAGCCCCAATCAGGGAACTCATATTCTATGAGATCCACCTGGCTGATCTCACTGCAATCATTACACCTGTGCCCCTCTGAGTCCAATGTCATAGGCTGATTCTTCTTTTTGTAGCTCCTCCTGGGGCTCAGAGAAATGCATTCTCCTCTTCAGGTGGCAAAGGCATCAATCCACCTGTCCATCTTCAATGTTTGATGAAGAGTGAGAACCCATAGGTTCTGGAGCACTCAAAATGCTGTCAAGGAGTTGGTCATGTTTTGCTCCCACAATATTTGTGAGTTTGTAACTTTCATATGGTCCAAGCTGCGCCTCTCTGAATTTGGACCCCACTCTGGACACTGCATTTACACCTTCAGGGATTCCCTTGATCCCAGCTGCCTGCACCTCCTTTTTTCTGGTCAAAGCCTCAATATCTTTTGTCATCCAGGGTTCCTTTTTCCTGCCAATCTTGCCTCCACCCCCACAGGAACATAGAGACCTTGAACTCTAGCTATCTCACTTTTAAAGGCCTCCCACTTGTCAGAGGTCCCTTTGCCTGCGAACAAACTACTTCATTCAACCCATGCAAGCTCCTGTCTAATTCCATCAAAATTCATCTTGCCCTAATTTAGAACTTGAACCCATGCACCAGCGTTGTCCCTCTCCATAACTATTTTAGAATTAATAAAATTATGGTCACTGGTCCCAATGTGCTCCCCCACTGTCACCTCCATCACATTCCCAGCCCTATTTCCCAAGAACAGTTCAAGTTTTGCCCCTTCCCGAGTAGGACTCTTTATCTCCTGGGTGAAAAAACTTTCCTGAATGCACTTAACAAATTTCACCCCATCTAATCCCTTAACACTCTGGCAATCCCAGTCTATGTTCGAATAATTAAAATCCCCTTCTATGACAAACCTATTGCTCTTGCAAGTCTCCCTAGTCTCCTTGCATATTTGTTCCTCTAATTCTTGTTGACTATTTGGGAGCCTATAGTACAACCCTAATAACATGGAGCGGCATGGTGGCTCAGTGGTCAGCACTGCTGTCTCGCAGCGCCTGGGTTTGATTCCAACCTCGGGTGACTGTCTGCGTGGAGTTTTCACATTCTCCCTGTGTCTGCGTGGGTTTCCTCTGGGTGCACCGGTTTCCTCCCACAGTCCAAAGATGGGCAGGTCAGGTGAATTAGCCAAGCTAAATTGCCCATAGTATTAGGTGCATTAGTCAGAGGGAAATGGGTCTGGCTGGGTTACTCTTCAGAGGGTCAGTACGGACGTGTTGGGCCAAAGGGCCTGTTTCCACACTGTAGGGAATCTAATCAACATAACTGTCTCCTTCTTATTTCTTAGCTCCACCTACAAAGCCTCACTGGATTATCTTTCAGTTATTTCATCTCTGACTACTGCTTACCTTAATCAAAACTCCCAGTGCCCTCCTTCCGTCAAGTCTGTTCTGTCTAAAACATCTCTACCCTGGCACATTAAACTGCCATGAGTATCCTGTTATGCGTACTGGCTAGTTTAACATGGTGGCACTTTCTCAAGTTGTTACTGCTTCTCAGCATTTGCAGCTCCCTCAGCACTACCTTATGGTCCTTATGGTCAAACCCTAAACCTAACCTCATTGGTGATACTCTCCAGGTTATTTCCAGAGCTGAGTGCTAGTGAGAGTAAGAAAAGGGGGATATGGCAGATGAATATGTGGCTAAAGAACTGGGATGCAGGGGGAAGGGATTCAGATTTTTAGATCATTGGGACCTTTTCTGGGGCAGAGGAGGCCTGTTCAAGAGGGACAGGTTGCACCCGAACCGGAGGGGGACCAATATCACGTCGGCCAGGTTTGCTAGTGCTGCAAGGGAGAGTTTAAACTAAAAAAGAAAATGCTGGAAAATCTCAGCAGGTCTGGCAGCATCTGTAAGGAGAGAAAAGAGTTAGACTTGAAACATCAGCTCTTTTCTCTCCTTACAGATGCTGCCAGACCTGCTGAGATTTTCCAGCATTTTCTCTTTTGGTTTCAGATTCCAGCATCCGCAGTAATTTGCTTTTATAGAGAGTTTAAACTAGATTGGCAGGGGGGTGGGATCCTCAACAGCAGGGAGACAAGTGAGAAGATGGAGATACAGTAATCAGAAATAGTATGTTGAAGAGACAGATCAGGCTGGACAACGACAGGGACAAGGAATACCTGTTGGATTAAATTGCATTTATGTCAATGCAAGAGAGCTGACAAGTAAGGCCGATAAACTCAGGGATTGGATAGATACATAGGACTGTGATATGATAGCCATTACAGAAACATGGCTAAGGGAGGTCCCCCTCCAGTTCGGGTGCAACCTGTCCCTCTTGAACAGGCCTCCTCTGCCCCAGAAAAGGTCCCAATGATCTAAAAATCTGAATCCCTTCCCCCTGCATCCCAGTTCTTTAGCCACATATTCATCTGCCATATCCCCCTTTTCTTACTCTCACTAGCACGCAGCACTGGAAATAACCTGGAGATTATCACCAATGAGGTTAGGTTTAGGGTTTGACCATAAGGACCATAAGGTAGTGCTGAGGGAGCTGCAAATGCTGAGAAGCAGTAACAACTTGAGAAAGTGCCACCATGTTAAACTAGCCAGTACGCATAACAGGATACTCATGGTTGCTTGTGAAGTGGGAACTTTATTTGAAATATGAAAATAAAAGCAGTTTGTGAACTGAAATCTTTTGCAACACATACCTGCAATAAAATCAACCCACAGTATGGCTTACACATAGGAAAATGAGCTGTTTTTTTTAGATTACTTACAGTGTGGAAACAGGCCCTTTGGCCCAACAAGTCCACACTGACCCACCGAAGCGCAACCCACCCAGACCCATTGCCCTACATTTACCCCTGCACCTAACACTATGGGCAATTTAGCATGGCCAATTCACCTAACCTGCACAGTTTTGGACTATGGGAGGAAACTGGAGCACCCGGAGGAAACCCACGCAGACACAGGGAGAATGTGCAAACTCCACACAGCCTGAGGCGGGAATTGAACCCGGGTCTCTGGCACTGTGAGGCAGCAGTGCTAACCACTGTGCCACCGTGCCGCCCACAAATGCATTTATAATCGTAAAGAATCTTAACGCAGCTCTAACACAGGGAAAGGATTACAGGGATTTAACTGTATTAAACTACAACATATTTCATTTTTAAGTGAAAGAGGAACTTGGGAAGAAACTGTGTAGCCCTCAAGAATGGGCCTGGGAATTAGGACACATAATGGCCTTGCACCTGTTTCATTCACTGTAGGCAGGCAGTAAACAAACATAATGCCATCTGCATATGACCATGATTGCAGCATGTTAATGGATAATGCTGTTGAATAGCTATAGTAGGAGTAGGCCATTCAGCCCTTTGAGAATACTCCATTGTTCAATATGATCATGGTGATCATCCAAATTAATATCTTCTTCCTGCTTTCTTCTCATATCCTTTAACCACTTTAGTCCTAAGAACCATAATTACATCTTTCTAAAACGTCTTTATTGTTTTGGCGGCAACAGTTTCCTGTAGCAAAGAATTCCATAGGCTAATCACTTCCTAGGTGAAGAAATCTTACCTCATCTCTGTCCTCTAAGGTCTACCCTTTATCCTTAGGCTATGACCCCTGGTTCTGGACTGTACCATGTCTAGCCATTTTAGAATGTTATAAGTTTCTATGATTTTCCTCCCTTATTCTTCTAAACTCCAGTAGATGTGGTTCTAATCCATCCAGTTTCTCTCTGTATACCAGTCCTGCCATCTCAGGAATGTCTGGTGAACGTGCTTTGCACGTACTCCTCAGATAAGGAAACCAAAAATGCGCACAGTCCTGCAAGTGTGGTCTTAACAATGCCCCGTATAGTTGCAGAAAGACATCCATGCACCTGTACTCAAATCTTCTTGCTATAAAAGCCAACATATGGTTTTCCTTCTTCAGCATATGTTACAAATGCATGCTTAATTTCAGTGACTGGTGTACAAAGCCACTGAAGTCTTATTGCATTTACTCTTTTCCCAATCTATCTCCATTCGGGCAATAATCTGCCCACCTGATTTTCCTACCAAAATGAATAATTTCACATTTGTCCAATATTATATTGCATCTGTCATGTATTTGCTCACTTACTTAACATGTCCAAATTTCACTGAAGCTTCTCTGTATCCTTGTCGCAGTATACCATTCCATGCAGCTTTAAGTCATCTGCAAAGTTGGGAATGTGACACGCAGTTTCTTATTCTAAGTCACTTGTGAATAGCTGATCCCTACATCACTAGTCATGGCCTACCACTCAGAGAAAGACTGTCCATTCATGCTCGTTGTTTCTCGTTTGCCATTAGTTTCAATCCATTTCATTACACAACCTCAGGTCCCATGCGTTTTAATTTTACATACAAGTCTCTTATATGGGACCTTATCAAAAGCCTTCTGACAATCCAAGTAAACCACATTCACTGGCTCCCCTTATCCATTCTCCCAGTTACATCCTCAAAAGAATCCAGCAGATTTGTCAAGCGTGACTTCCCCATTGTATAGCCATGCTGACTCTGTCCAATCTTATCGTTACCTTCCAAGTGCTTTACTATTACATCTTTTATAATTCACTCATATTTTTCCTATCACAATGTCAATAATTTACTGTTTCCTCTCTGCCTCCCTTCTTAAACAGTGGGGTTACATTAGCTATCCTCCGCAAATTGTTCCAGAGTCCATTGAAGCTTGGATGAAGATCACCAATCTATCTATTATTCCTGATTGAATAAGGCAACACTGTAGATACAACTCACAATGTATTCCAGTGATATTTTTTTAAACTTGAAGATTTTCTTACACAGTTTCCTTGGTTTCAAGCAGTATCCACTTTCTCCATTTTTAATCCACAAACCAAAACAAAGTGATCTTTTCATGCCTCCATGCCTACAGAGATAAAATGCCTTTTCAAAAAATGTGTTTCATCAAAACTTTGTGACACATAATCAGCAAAACATGAGACATACATCCATCCATTCTCATTCAGCCCTTATACATCTATTCAGAGCAGGCAGTTCATCAGCTCCAATCAGATTTATGGGTCCAGGACTCTATTACATCTCCTGACTGCTTAATTCACACAGTCCCTTGGCACACTACCTGAGGGTTAAAATGCCCTCCTACTTACTATGTATCTAAATAAAAGGAAGAATTAACGATGTGTTGAATGTTCTGTGTTACCTCATTGTTCTCTATAATAAAGTGCATATGAGTTGGTGATTTTTTAATGAGTAAATCCCATATTGTTTATAATATCAACAATTAGCATACTAGGTTCCGAGGATAAAGAGGACGTGGTCTTCTTTTTCTTCAATTGAAAAGTGAGGCTTCATTTTATTAATGCTCAGGCTTCCTCTTGTATCAAAACTTTACTTTCATCTACTCTTTCCTGAATCACCTGTTTTAAAGCTAATTTGAAACACCTTTTCAGTTTGTCCTTGAGCTATTTTGGCCCTACAATCTTGTAAAGCATTTGGGCAACCCATATTTAATCTTTTCATTTAAAAACAATTTGACCTTGATGCAGCCTTAATTGGCTTCTGAGAGACACCTTATAAGTTACATTTCATTTTCTCATATTAGGTGCTAACAGAAAACTAGCTGTAATATTATCCTAAGGAGACATGGGAGAAGCATTCAGATGGACATACATACAGCACTCCAAAAAAAAACTTATTGGAAAGCAGAGATCTGGAATTATCATCACTAAGCCAAAACAAAGCTTTGTACTTCTAACTTTCAAATAGTGACTTGAGACCCAAGAAAGTTTGAATCAGTTTTACTTACTGTTCCTGAGTGCTATGAATACATACTTCTTAATGGGACTGAAACTTATTTAATTTGCATCTGACATTGCATTGATTATCTTAGTCTGCCCTTGTTAATAAACGTAAAAGAAGGAAATTACAATTATATTTCATTGGCAATTATGGGTGTCTAATGTATAGTTGCTCCAAAAGTAAATATTGTGCCTGCAAAATTAATCTGGTTTTAGAATAAGATACTTTATCATAAAGCCAAAATTTGTTGGAACTTTTTTGATATGTAACAGCAACAGGATCTAGTTTGTTATTTTGATGCTCTGTAATAGTTTTTTTTACACAATTTGCCACTGTTTTTTCTTAATACATTTACCTTTTCAAAAGTGAAGCCTAAATAGATTCTTTATAATCTTAGCAAGAGCAATTGGCTTATTAACGTACTGTTGATTAACGGCAGAAATGCGCATCTAACAATGTTAACTTCATAGCACAGGCTTCAATTTTGTTTGGCAGAAGGCCCCTTGAATTGCTGCTAGCAGCAGAGTTTGTTCCATACACCACTGAGATAGGGATCTGACCTGCTCCATTTACACCAGCGGCACATCGCAGCAGCACTGATAACAAATATTTTGCTGTTCAGGAAATATATAGGCATGTTAAAAATTGCAGAAGCACATTTTTGTCATAATATGCTCGTGCTACTGTACTTGAAGCCATATACCAGATCCCAGATTGGGCCTCCAGTTCAGTTAATATAATCAAACATAGTTAAACAAATCAATCATAGCTTGATGGACTGGCTGTATCTTTGTTGCGTTACAAGCAACAGAATGAAACATCTTATATTGAGAAGCTCCTGTGTTTGTAAGATATTAAAGAGAATAAATTGAAAATGTGCATGTATACTGATGGATACTATAACCTGATCTTTGTTTGGTCTGTTTCATTTAGCTGGTCTTTTTATAAGTAATGTTGGCCAGCTGTGCAAGATTCCTGAAGAAGGGATTATGCCTGAAATGTCGATTGTCCTGCTCCTTGGATGCTGCCTGACCTGCTGCGCTTTTCCAGCAACACATTTTTCAGCTGTGCAACAAAAAGACTCAATCCCTACTCTCTCCTTATCCCATCGACATCCTGAAATGATTAGGGTAATTATAAAGGATCTTATCTTGGCAACTCAGTTCCAGTTAGCATGTTCTGGGGGCTGATAATGAGTGTGTGTGATATATTCAAACTGTAAAGGACAGTGAAAAAGTGGACTTGGTCAAATTATAAACTCACAAGTTTGTAACAAATTCTACATGTATGAGCTTGTGAACGTATTTTACCAGCTGTTTTGGGTTGTACCTTTTAAGAAGGTATTGCAACAAAATTGGGGAATACAAATGCTTTGTTGCATGGTATGTAAACAACTAAATATTTGTGTGCTTATCACAGATTTTTCAATTTATCTGTCAGTAGATGCGTTAAAAAAAGCAGAGAATCCTTTCTGATAGCCACATTCATACAGTAATCCTAAGTACAACTTCAGGACAATGGAACCTAAACAACACCAGAACTAAGGGGATATTGTGGAGCTCAGAAATGGATTGCAACAGTCACATGAAACTCATGTCTGCAGGTGATAGACTTAACTGGGTTTCATAACAAAATACATTTCTAAAAAATCAAATGAATAATGTCAGAAATCTGTAAGCCAGTCCACAGCTATAAAGAGAAAATAACAAGTATTTTTGTATACCAGTTTCACCAAAGTAACAGCAATGGACAGAGAGAAGTTGGAAAAAAAAGAGATGGAAATAAATACATGCTAGGGATCTGTAGTTTTTATTGATGTCCAAAGAAAGATTATTGCCAGAGATTTTATAAACTTCATTGATATTTTAATACTATAAATACACTAATATTGAACTGATATTGGGTTCAAACTGGAACAAAAGTGCTTATTATGAAATTCCTTCCTTAGCAGAATTTGTTTTGCAGTCTAAGGTAAGAGATGGGACTGGAAAAGTATGATTTTGTCACCAGAAGGAAGGTCAGCTTTTGTTTAGGTTCACACATAGTTCAGCTCATTAAGTATATATGCATTGGATTGGCAGGGAGCCATTGGCTCAACACACAACTCATTGGTGTTCCAGGGCCACACCTAAAGAGTGGGAAAATTATTGTGGTCAGAGGCATTTCTGTTGCTGCCATTCTCCAGAACAAGGTGACCTTTTCTAACCTGTGAGAAAACAACTGTCAATTCCAATGATATCTCCAACCAGACCTGGATGCCCAACGTGGCTCCAATGTTCCAAAAGAATGAACAATCTACTGTGCTCCATCAGTGCCACTGTATACTTATTGCTATGTCATTAATATCTGGGACATTCCATGGACTAAAATATGAAAAAAAAACTGACTTAAAATGGCTGCTGTATACACCTAACCCGATTGAGCAAAGCTCGTGAACCCAAGAATAAACAAAATCCAATTTGGATTGAAATTAACATGTCATCAATTATCTCTATCTCCTGCATTCACATGTTTATCTTCAGTTTGATTTGCATCTTCTCAAAATTTCACATATTGGAATAAACAACTTGGAATTAACAGCATATTATCCAACTTGAAAAAAAAAGCCAGACACATGAATACACAAGGAATTGTGTTTCAGGCAGCAGTTCTTGGGGATGAGCAGAGGCATTTGTTACAGCAAAATTGAGAGACTCCTTCTTTGCCTGTTTCTCCCTGTTTCCCTCAGTCTCTCTCAAAGACATTGTCTAATAATAAAGCAAATTGGAAAACCATTTACTCACAAGGAACTCAAACACATCTAATGATTTTGCTACAGATGAAGATAATAGCCATCAATTAAATGACCACAATAATTAGCTCCTTCATTTTGACTAGTACTATGTTTTAATTGAAGTGTGATATAACTATGTGCTAAAAAGGATGAAGGTCTTTGTTGCAGTCAAAACAAGGGACCTATTCACTCCTTTGCATCTGGTTGTAATAAGCGACATTCACTTTGGTGGACAATCGATCTAGATACACTCAGAGTCACAATCTGGTGCACATATTATCGAGTGCACCCACAGCCGAGGGTGCACAGCTCTGTCATTGTAACAGCTGATGTCATTGACCTTTAAAAGAGTGCTGAAAACAAGCCCCCTGCTGTCGGGGAATGTAGAGGCAACCAGAAGAACATCTGGCAGAGTTCCCACTATCCTCAGTCTAGAGCTAAAGGTGGAGAAATCTATCCGAGTTCTGTCTGATGTGGTTCTGGTACACCAGTATATGACTACATCCATGGAATGGATGTCAGCCACCATGAAGAACCTGGTACTGCAAAGCAGCCAGCATCTTCCAGATCTGTGCTCAAACCTTGACTCATCACTAGAGTCAGTGATGCATTGGCTAGATGAGAGAGGATCAAGATATTTTGACCTGCTTCCAGCCATTCTCCAGAAGGTCAGATGGATGTCATTGGAGGAGGAGCAATAGT
The DNA here is from genome assembly GCF_047496795.1 of Chiloscyllium punctatum. Classification (NCBI taxonomy): domain Eukaryota; kingdom Metazoa; phylum Chordata; class Chondrichthyes; order Orectolobiformes; family Hemiscylliidae; genus Chiloscyllium; species Chiloscyllium punctatum. The sequence continues at coordinate 47,722,472 of NC_092775.1, read as the reverse complement.
GAGGCACTGAGAGATTTTCATCCCAAGACATTCAAACGGTCCCGACTGCTACACAATCCCTCTGCCAGTGATCCCAGTGCTTATAGGAGGCTGCACTGACAATGGTGCCTCTACAACTATGCGGAAAACCCCAGTGGTTCATGACCCTTAAATTCTCAGACCATCAACCCCCAACCCTTCAACATAGTCATGACAGCTAGTCATGTGCAGGAGCCAGAAGGCTCCCAACTCAGCTGTGGGATTCAGTTAGGTGTATTGTAGGAAGAAAAGGCTTAAGGACCACTGAAATCTAACAGTGGGCCACTGGTATGCATGCAACTCAGATATGGAAGTTTCTTAATTGCACTTCAATATTGTGCCTCAATGTTTGATTGGGCTGTTGTTTGTTGCAATGATTGTATTTATTGAAAGTTGGCATGTGAACTAAACTTTTTCACCGACTTGATGTGAACCTGTCTTTGCTACACTTTTTGTGACTCTATCTGATGCCTTCTTGGAGGAATTTCATCTCGGGAACACTCAGCCTCAGGAATGACACGTGATGTTGCAATTCTGCAACTGTCTTACAATTCTGAAAGAACCCCATACTCTGGCAGGATTGTTGGTGCAGAGCCCCCTATGTGCCGCATATGGCTTTAAACTCATGGCAACCTAATCAGACATGCACAAAGACCTTTGCTTAAGGGTCAGAAAGTAACATTCATGGGACAAACCAGAGCAATGAAACAAAACATGAAAGCTAATCAATTTTGAATGAACTTAGGTCTTGCAAGCATATCATACAGGAGTTTGTTATGGCCATAAGAACGGTTCATGGCTCCTCTCTTTTTTTTATATCCCATCAGCATGTCATACAAATATTTCCTTACCTTTTTAGCATGCTTCAATTAATTTTAGCTCACCAGATCATCAACTAAGTACGGGCAATTCCAAAGGTTCGTTAGATTGGAGTTTTAATAGCCACTTAGAGTCATAGAGTCATAGAGATGTACAGCATGGAAACAGACCCAACCCGTCCATGCCGACCAGATATCCCAACCCAGTCTAGTCCCACCTGCCAGCACCCGACCCATATCCCTCCAAACCCTTCCTATTCACATACCCATCCAAATGCCTCTTAAATGTTGCAATTGTACCAGCCTCCATCACATCCTCTGGCAGCTCATTCCATATACGTACCACCCTCTGCGTGAAAAAGTTGCCCCTTAGGTCTCTTTTATATCTTTCCCCTCTCACCCTAAACCTATGCGCTCTAGATCTGGACTCCCCAATCCCAGGGAAAAGACTTTGCCTATTTATCCTATCCATACCCCTCATAATTTTGTAAACCTCTCTAAGGTCACCCCTCAGCCTCCGACGCTCCTGGGAAAACAGCCCCAGCCTGTTCAGCCTCTCCCTGTAGCTCAGATCCACCAACCCTGGCAACATCCTTATAAATCTTTTCTGAACCCTTTCAAGTTTCACAACATCTTACCAATAGGAAGGAGACCAGAATTGCACACAATATTCCAACAATGGCCTAACCAATGTCCTGTACAGCCACAACATGACCTCCCAACTCCTGTACTCAATACTCTGACCAATAAAGGAAAGCATACCAAACGCCTTCTTCACTATCCTATCTACCTGCGATTCCACTTTCAAGGAGCTATGAACCTGCACTCCAAGGTCTCTTTGTTCAGCAACACTCCCTAGGACCTTACCATCAAGTGTATAAGTCCTGCTAAGATTTGCTTTCCCAAAATGCAGCACCTAACATTTAGCTAAATTAAATTCCATCTGCCACTTCTCAGACCATTGCCCCATCTGGTCCAGATCCTGTTGTAATCTGAGGTAACCGTCTTCGCTGTCCACTATACCTCTGATTTTGGTGTCATCTGCAAACTTACTAACTGTACCTCCTGCTCGCATCCAAATCATTTATGTAAATGACAAAAAGTAGAGGGCCTAGCACCGATTCTTGTGGCACTCCACTGGTCACAGACCTCCAGTCTGAAAAACAACCCTCCACCACCACCCTCTGTCTTCTACCTTTGAGCCAGTTCTGTATCCAAATGGCTAGTTCTCCCTGTATTCCATGAGATCTAACCTTGCTAAGCAGTCTCCCATGGGGAACCTTGTCGAATGCCTGACTGAAGTCAATATAGATCACATCTACCACTCTGCCCTCATCAATCTTCTTTGTTACTTCATCAAAAAACTCAATCACATTTGTGAGACATGATTTCCTACGCACAAAGCCATGTTGACTATCCCGAATCAGTCCTTGCCTTTCCAAATACATGTACATCCTGTCCCTCAGGATTCCCTCCAACAACTTGCCCAACACCGAGGTCAGGCTCACCGGTCTATAGTTCCCTGGCTTGTCCTTACCACCCTTCTTAAACAGTGGCACCACATTTGCCAACCCCCAGTCTTCCGGCACCTCACCTGTGATTATCGATGATACAAATATCTCAGCAAGAGGCCCAGCAATCACCTCTCTAGCTTCCCACAGAGTTCTCTGGTCCACCTGATCAGGTCCTGGGGAATTATCCACCTTTAAACGTTTCAAGACATCCAGCACTTCCTCCTCTGTAATCTGGACATTTTGCAAGATGTCACCATCTATTTCCCTCCAGTCTATATCTTCCATATCCTTTTCCACAGTAAATACTGATGCAAAATATTCATTTAGTATCTCCCCCATTTTCTATGGCTCCACACAAAGGTCGCCTTGCTGATATTTGAGGGGACCTATTCTCTCCCTAGTTACGCTTTTGTCCTTAATATATTTGTAAAAACCCTTTGGATTCTTCTTAATTCTATTTGCCAAAGCTATCTCATGTCCCTGTTTTGCCCTCCTGATTTCCCTCTTAAGTATACTCCTACTTTCTTTATACTCTTTTAAGAATTCACTCAATCTATCCTGTCTGTACTTGACATATGCTTCCTTGTTTTTCTTAACCAAACCCTCAATTTCTTTAGTCATCCAGCATTCCCTATACCTACCAGCCTTCCCTTTCACCCTGACAGGAATATACTTTCTCTGGATTCTTGTTATCTCATTTCTGAAGGCTTCCCATTTTCCAGCCGTCCCTTTACCTGCAAACATCTGCCTCCAATCAGCTTTTGAAAGTTCTTGCCTAATACCGTCCAATTTAGAACTTCAACTTTTAGATCTGGTCTGTCCTTTTCCATCACTATTTTAAAACGAATAGAATTATGGTCACTGGCCCTAAAGTGCCCCCCCACTGACAGTTCAGTCACCTGCCCTGCCTTATTTCCCAAGAGTAGGTCAAGTTTTGCACCTTCTCTAGTAGGTACATCCACATACCGAATGAGAGAATTGTCTTGTACACACTTAAGAAATTCCTCTCCATCTAAACCTTTAACACTATGGCAGTCCCAGTCGATGTTTGGAAAGTTAAAATCCCCTACCATAACCACCATATTATTCTTACAGATAGCTGAGGTCTCCTTACAAGTTTGTTTCTCAATTTCCCTCTGACTATTGGGGGGTCTATAATACAATCCTAATAAGATGATCATCCCTTTCTTATTTCTCAGTTCCACCCAAATAACTTCCCTCGATGAATTTCCAGGAATATCCTCCCTTAGCACAGCCGTAATGCTATCCCTTCTCGACAATGCCACTCCCCCTGCTCTTTTGCCTCCCTTTCAATCCTTTCTGTAGCATTTGTGTCCTGGAACTTTCAGCTGCCAGTCCTGCCCATCCCTGAGCCATGTTTCCGTAATTGCTATGATATCTCAGTCCCATGTTCCTAACCATGCCCTGAGTTCTAATATTTCAAACTTCAAACACACACATGCACAAATCACACAATGAGCTGAAAAAGAAGGTTGGGGATACGAGGAGGAGTACCTGTTAAAGCAGATATAATTTACAGTCACTTCGGAGTATTTGAGTAGTGAGAGTTGCGATTGCTTAGCTGTTGACTAGTTTCCTCGGATTGGCAAAACTGAACTCCAATTCGATGTCCTGAAGTTCTTCACTACTCATTGTTGTTATGGAAAGTTTCCTTTTCACTTGGTATTTTCGGAGCTTAGGTTCAAAGAGTGAAAGGTTGGTAAGGAGAGTGTTTTCCAGATCTTATCCATAAATCCATTTTACTTTGTCTCTCTTTTGCCGCACAGACTGTTGATAAACATCCACCTGTACATTTGTGAGTCTACTCTCCGTTTTCCCAAGCTGAAAACTCTACAAACCAACCTTCATTTGAATATATAAATTCATTTCAATGCATAACTTCCAGAAAGTTGTGAATCAACCAGAAGGAATGTATTTGAGTTTCAGTGCTGTTTCATAACTATATTTTCTCACTTCTTAGCATGCTTGAATTAATTTTAGTTAAGGGGTCAATTGATAGGGGACATAGGTTCAAGGGGTGTGTGGCAGAGGAGGGGGAGTTTAAATGAGGTATGTGAGTCAAACATTTCAAACAAAGGGTATTGAGTGCCTGAAACATGCTGCCAGAAGAGGTGGTGGAAGCAGACAGCAGAACAGCATTCAAGAAACACTTAGATGAATACATGAATAGGAAAGGAATAGAGGGATAAGTGAAGACAGTTTTCGTATGGAAGGGCAAAATGTGTTGGCACAGGCTTGGATGGTTGAAGAGCCTGTTCCTGTGCTGAATTGTTCTTTTCTTTAAATATTAAATTTGGCTCAACCAAGACAGGTGTTCATTGCAGCTATTTCAGTTCAGTAATTGTCTTATTCAAACCCATCTTTAGTCCATGAAAGTCTTAGATATTAAACGCTGAGTATGCATTGTCACCCATCAGTCAGCCCTGCTGCTGACAAAAGAGAGCAAGCCAATAGGGCCCAATGTGAGGTCTAAGGAAAACTGGCACATGTTTGCTGGCTATATCTCTGATGATCACAAACTAGCTGTACAATGAGGGAACAAAATCATTTTCTGTTGATAAATCCTTCTGGTGACCCCAAGAAGGTTTAAGCATCACATGTGTGTAGTCAGTGGACATTTGACCCTGGGGGAACCTGCCAAGGCCTCTCTTTTCTGCGGCTGTCGGAATATGCTATAAAAGTTCCCAGTTGAGTTTTGGAATGACCCACTCGCACAGAAGTTCAATGCCACATTTTATTTCCATGGACACAGACATGGCATTGCCTCCCTAACCCTACAGACATGGTTCATAGAGTCATAGAGGTGTATGGCATGGAAACAGACCCTTCAGTCCAACTTGTCCATGCCAACCAGATATTCTACATTGATCTAGTTCCACTTGCCAGCACTTGGCCCATATCCATCTAAACCCTTCCTATGGATACACCCATCCAGATGCCTTTTAAATGCCTTCATGCAGAAGCTGGCGTATTTGTCTAACTGCTGCCTATAACATATGTATTTGCTTTCAACATTGCTTCTCACCCCTACAATATTTGAATCATAGAGTCATAGAGAGTCATACAGCATAGAAACAGGCACGTTAATGTTTGCTTGCCCCAGCTGTTGCCTTGGCTCCCATCATCATGTGCAGCAAGTCCCTCCCAGACTTTGATCCCTGGATCTCTGGACCGTGTTGCCGCTGCATCTGGACCACTCTCCACTGATTCCTTCACAAGTGAGCCACAGCTAGTGGAACTGCTGAACTTGTTGCCCTAAAATATTGTACTATTCTCGTAATTGTGAAAATATTGCAAGGTTTATTTAGCTTGCTTCTTCCAGAAAACAGTTCCACCAGTCTATAGAATATGTGTCCTTGTATGACTTACTCCTACATTTGGCCAAGCCCTTGGCCGACATGAACCACACCATAGCCAAGCAATTGTGGAGGAACATAGGCTAAGTCTGAACTCTGTATGCAGACATATGCTTGGAAACTGGATCCCTGAATCACACATTGGAATTCATGTATGCACTGCATCTTTCACTCAGATCCAGAGAGCCTGAAGCATGGAGAGATAAGCTAGAGGAGGGTGGGGGTGGGGAGAAAGTAGCATAGAGTACAATAGGTGAGTGGGGGAGGGGGTGAAGGTGATAGGTCGGGGGCGGGGGAACGGTGGAATGGATAGGTGGAAAAGAAGATAGGCAGGTAGGACAAGTCATGGGGACAGTGCTGAGCTGGAAGTTTGGAACTATCTTGAGATACCAGCCTTGTAACCGTGTCTTGCCTTGACATCATCCACAATCTATCATTTCCCTTAGCAGCCAGGATAACCCACCCAAGACAACTGAGGATCCCATATGGATACAGAACCCACCTTTATCAAGACCACATGCCCCAACACACTTTGACACCCTTGTGGACTTGCCCAAAACTCACATACCTCGTGCATTATTCCCTTAGAGTTGCCAGCTGTTGATATGACATTGTCTGCAGGTATCTCTAATAACTTCCTGTCTCTAATTGCTCCACCTAGTTAAACAGTCTTTTTAGAATCTTCTTCATCATTTCACTACAAAAACACAAGCATTCAAGAAATTGTAAATAAAACTTTTATGTGAAGCAGCCCTCTGATTTTTCTCTCTGAATTTTGAGAAATCATCTTTGCACTTTTTTTTTATTGCCTGCAAGATTCCAGAATAATCCTGGAGACTTGGAAACACTTTTCACTTCTCATGCCTTCCCTGGTCACAATATGTCACTTGGCCAGGCCACAACCAAGATTTGACCTCCTTTAGATTGCCTCTGTACTCCATTTATTTATTTATTGACTAATTTGTTGTCAAATGTATTCAATGTAAAATACCATTCTTCTCCATCCTAAGAACCTAGAACTCACATCCTGCTGCATAGCCCACTGCAGTGACCCAAGGTCTTGTTCCAACCATCATCCAACTTCTGTCCACTCTTCAAACCCAATGAAAAGTGAGTACCATTGCCATGCATAGGCGCCATATACATTAACTTAAAATAAGATTTAAAAATAAAACAAGATAACTTAAAGAAAATCCAAGTTCTCCTTCTCCGCTGCTCCAGATCCAATCCAGGCTTCCTAGCCCATGCCAAGCCATAGCCAGATTCTCATCCAGGCTATACAAGCCCATGCCATGCTGCTGTTAGGGCCCCACTCCAGGCTACAACTGCCCACGCCATACTGCTACCAGAGGCCCATTCCGTGCAGAAGTGAGAGTCATGTTCCAGGCTTCACTGGTTAAAATTGTAGCCACACTGCCTCCGAAGATGCCCCATTGCCACTCTGGAATCCATCATTGCAACTTTCCTAAAGAAGAGCTCTGTTTATCAGTTTCAATGAAACTTAAATGAAACATAAAAGAAGGGTAAAAACGAAAAATAAAAAGCGGATGAAGAGGACAAGCCCAGGCACAGAAGCTGCCAACTCCGCCACCATTTTAGACTGAAAATGCTGCCTGACCAGTTCTTTGCTTCAGTACTCTTCCATCTTCAAACATCTCTCCCAGGAAATATACCATCTCTAGAAAGAAATCCAGAAAAGACATACATTTCTCTTGGTTGAGTTTAGACTGTATAAATTGTCCCCTTCTCACTGTCAGGGAAGGCTTCACATGTATCCCACATGAGTTATAGAGTTTTCTTATGGACTGCCCACAACTGATCTGAATTAACCTTGATGAATACTAAATAAACACTGATGTGGAGGTGCCAGTGTTGGACTGGGCTGGTTAAAAATCACACAACACCAGGTTATGGTCCAACAGGCTATTTGGAAGTACAAGCGTTTAGTGCGCTACTCCTTCATCAGGTAGCTAGTGGAGCAGCATCATAGGACACAGAATTTCAAGCAAAAGATCATAATGCCATATATTTGATGCAATATATGGAAAAAACATAGATTGCTGTTAAGTCTTTCATTTTTTAGAATAGGTTGCAGGTTTCAAATCATTAAAAGTAAATCCCAGAACTTCTTTCAAGTCACATTCCTGAGATAACTTAAGGTTTTATAAAAAAAGGTGACATCTCAGCTCAGACAATGCATTAAAGGTGTGAGGTTAGAGTCTGTCTATATTCCAAACTTGAGTCAGACTGGTTCTAGTTCCAAAGCAGGAATTTATAAAATGTCACATGGATTGACTGCCTACAGATTGTGTGCTTTTTGAACAAAATAGAATGTATTTGCAAATACAATTCTGCACATGCAAATTCACTCCGTAGACTTATATGTCTGTGCGTGCATACGAGGGAAAGAGAGAGTGTGTGTGCATGTGTGTGTGTGTGAGTGAGAGAGGGAGATAATATGAGTGTATGTGCATGTGTGTGCTTTAGAGTGTGTACGTGAGTGTGATGGAGTACGTGTGTGTGTGCCTGAGAGACAGCATGTGTATGAGAGCGAGTCTGCGTGAGCGTGTGAGTATGTATGCTTGTGTGTGTGTGTATGTGAGACTGTATAGTGTATTGGGGTCACCTGAAATGTGACATGAACCAACGGTCCCAGTTGAGGCCATCCTCATGGGTACCAAACTTAGTTATCAGCCTCTGCTCAGGCCAGTCTGTGTTGTTGCGTATCTCAAAGTCCGCCTTGGAGGATGGTCACCCGAAAATCCGAGGCCAAATGTCCCTAACTGCTGAAGTGTTCCCTGACTGGGAGTGAACATCCCTGTCTGGTTGTGCGGTGTCCATTCATCCGTTGTCGTAGCATCTGCTTTGTCTCGCCAATATACCATGCCTCGGAGTATCCCTGTCTGCAGTGCATGAGATAGTCAACATTGGCTGAATCACATGAGTCCCTGCCGTGTCCATGGTGGGCATTCAGGGACATTTGGCCTTGGATCTTTGGGTGACCATCCTCAAGGCAGACTTCAGAATACACAGAGTGGCCAAGAAGAGGCTGATAGCCAAGTTTGGTAAGCATGAGGATGGCCTCAACCGGTACTTTGGGTTCATGTCATACTACAGGTGACCCCACTTCACTATATACTCTCAGACACACACTCACACAGAAACACACATACACACAGCCCTTACAGACTCACGCAGACCTTCTCTCAAACACACACTCTCTCTCACTCTGACACGTCTTGCAGTGGTTGCCATGACAGGGTTGTACGGTTGTACGGTCGATATTGTCCTGAAAGCTGGCAGTTTGTTGCGAACAATGGTCTGTTTAAGGTTTGGCAGTTGTTTAAAGGTGAGAAGTTCTTGGCAAGGTGCTCATCCTCATTGATAATGTTTTCTCCTGTCCAGCTAAATACTGGACAACGAAGGGTACCCGATCGGTCGTATCCCATGTCTGTCTCCTGAAGAGGGCATTATAGTTTCTCACTGTGGCACATTGGAACTGGCGATCGATGAGCTCAGCATTGTATCCTCTCTTATGAGGGCATCCTTCGGCACCTTCAGGTGTCCATTGCGTTTTTCCTCATCTGAACAGGTCCTGTGTATGTATAGGGCTTGTCTGTAGGGGATGGCTGTTTTCATATGAGCGGAAGACCGGGAAGTGCGGCATTGTGAGGTTTTGTAGGTTTGTGGTAGAGTGAGGTACTGAGGTACCCATCCTTGATGGAGATATGTGTGTCCAAGAATGAGACAGATACTAAAGAGTAGTCCATGGCAAGTCTGATGATGGGATATAAACTTCTTGATATCACTGTGTAGTTGTTTCAGTGATTGCTCACTATGGGTCCAGAGGAAAAAAATGTTGTCAATATATCTGTTGTGTAGTGCTGATTGGAGATCCTGTGCAACAAAGAAGTCTTGTTCGAACTTGTGCATGAAAATGTTCGCATATTGGGTACAAATTTGGTCACCATGGCTGTTCCATGTGCCACGGTGAAGAACTGGTTGTCAAAGGTGAGGACATTGTGGTCGAAGATGAAGTGGATGAGTTGTAGAATAGTGCTTGAAGAATAGCAGTTGTTGGTATTGAGTTCTGTGACTGGTGCAGTGATGCCATCATCGTTGGGAATGCTGGTGTAGAGTGCCAAAACGTCCAAATCTGCAGTGTTGTGATGGAAGCTGGGGTTCCCCTGTACAATGGGTTTCAAGATGCCCTTGACATAGCCAGAGAGGTTCTCACACTAGGTTCCTGTGCCTGACATGATGGGGCATCCAGTTGTGTTGACTTTGTGTATCTTCGGAAGATAGTACAAGTTCCCTACACGAGAATTACGTGGGATGAGAGTGCATAGGCAACTCTGAAGGACTGGATCAAAAGTCTTGATCAATCTGTTTACTTCATGGGCACGTTCTTTGGTTGGATTTGTGGTTAGTTGCCCGTAGTGTTCCTGGTTGTTCAATCTGTTCTATTCTGAATGACGATGGCTTCTCCTTTGCCTGCTGGTTTGATGACAATGTTGCGATTGGTTTTGAGAGCATGGATGCGTTACATTGTGATCGGGTGATGTTTTGCTCTACCTTGTGAGTGCGGCTGATTAATCTAGCATTTACACATTTCCTGTCTGTTTGAGCAGACAGGAGGAACGCAACGAACACCTGAAGATGCTGAAGGACACCCTCATGAGAACAGGATACGATGGTCAACTCATCGATCGCCAGTTTTGATGTGCTACAACGAGAAACTGTAATGACCTCCTCAGGAGACAGACACGAGATACGACCGATCAGGCACCCTTCATTGTCCAGTACTTCCTGGGAGCGGAGAAACTATGCCACGTTCTTCGCAGCCTGCAACATATTATCAATGAGGAGGAACACCTCACCAAGACCTTTCCAACACATCCACTGCTCACCTTTAAACAAATGCCAAATCTTAAACAGACCATTGTTCATAGCAAACTGCTCAGCCTTCAGGACAACATCAACCACAACACCGTACAACCCTGTCATGGCAACTACTGCAAGACATGTCAGAGTGTCAAGGTGGATACTACTATTACTTGTGGGGACACCACCCAACATGCATGTGGCAGGTACTAGTGATTCAGCCAATGTTGTCAAACTCATACGCTGCAATCAAGGATGCCCTGAGGCATGGTACATTGGCGAGTCAATGCAGACACTACAGCAATGGATGAATGGACACCACACAACAATCACCAGACAGGGATGTTCCCTCCCAGTCAAGGAACACTTCAGCAGTCAGAGACATTTGGCCTTGGATCTTCGAGTGACCATCATCCAAGGCAGACTTCAAAATACACAACAGCATAGAGTGGCCAAGCAGAGGCTAATAGCCAAGTTTGGTATTCATGAGGATGGCTTCAACTGGGATCTTGGGTTCATGTCACACTATAGGTGACCCCACTACTCTAGACACACACACACACACACATTCACACACAAGCACACATATCACACACTCATGCAGACCCTCTCCCATACACATGCTCTCTCTCTGACCATTGTGCACATCCTCTCACAGGCATATATTCAAACACACTCACGCACACACTCGTACACACAAACACACTTACACACACACACATAAGTCTATGGTGTGAATTTGCATTTGTAGAATTGTACTTGCAGATACATTCTATTTTGTTCAAAAAGCACATGATCCGCTGCTGGCATTTTATAAATTGGTTTGCTTTTTGGGTTTTGTTGTTTATTATCTTTGATAGCTTTATAGGTTTGTTAACTGTAGTAGGTTTAGTTTATTTAGTTTTTATGTTGGACGGATCTTGTGACATGAAGGCTCGGCGATTTTGGTTCGAGTTCCTCCTCCCTGGAATTTAAATGTTACAGCAGAAGGTTCTGACTCATGACTTGATTAAGGGGTGTACCTGGAACATCAAGGGGTGTCACTCACCAATTAAGAGGAAAAAGGTACTTTTGAGTCTTAGAAAGGAGAAGGTGGCTGGTTTGTTACAGGAGACACACTTGGATGATAGGGAGCATCTGAAACTATGGCAGAATGGCTTTGATCGGGTTTACTTTTCATCTTTTAATACCAAAAGTAGGGGAGTGGCTATATTGGTCAGGAGGAATCTCCCATTTAAGTTACTAGAGTGTGTTAAAGATACACATGTGAGGTTTGTAATTCTCAAAGCTTTGATAAATGGGGAAGAATATGGTGATTTAAATGTTTATTGCCCTCTGGCCCATTCCCTCAAATTTCTGGTAGATACATTCTCTAGACTGATCAGTCTCGAGTCCTAGTATATCATTATAGGGGGAGATTTTAACTGTCTCATGGATTCCACAATAGACAGGTTGCCCAAAGGTCCCCCCGATACCCTCTGTACAAACTAAACAATTGGTGGATCTGTGTGTGGAGTTAGGGTTGGAAGACATCTGGAGGAGTCTCCACCCGACAGGCAGGGATTTTATGTTTTTTTCCAATCCACACAGAGGTCACACCAGGATTGATTTTTCTGACCCCCCCCAAGGCAACCCTGGACTTGGAGGTATCTTGTACGATTGGTAATATTACACAATCTCTGATTACACTCCAGTGTACCTGTTAAGATTAAGGATGCTATAGTGGGTGTTCCTAGACATTAATTCAGGCTCGGTTAGTAGCCTATCCGTCCTTTAGGAAACTGCCAAAGCCTATGCCGGGGGTTAGTTATTTCCTACTCTGCCAGTAGGAAGCAGCAGAAGGGTGAGCAGCAGCATCTCCTTGAAGCACGGTTGAAGGCAACCGAGAAGGTTTACTTTGACAGGCTCTCGTTGGCTAAGCTACAGAGGATTACGGTGCTGCGGTCTGCATTGAATTCTGTGCTCACGCAGACAGCAAAGCAAAGGTTATATGAGCATGGTGACAAGCTAGGCAAATACTTCGCATATCTCACTAGGAAAAGGAGTACCCCTCAAGCCATTACGGCAATTAGGGAAGGGTCTGGGAACCTAACATGTGATGCTAAAGAGATTAATGTGGCATTTCAGAGATTTTAATCTAAATTATACCAATCTGAGGGCTGTGAGGAGGGGTATGAATCTGATATAGAGAGGAGGGTGCTCAGTGCTAAGAGTATACTTTCTGTCAGCAATTTATGTCATCAATTGACACTTCCCATTTGCTCACAGTGGGAAACAGGCTACCCGCTCTTTCACATCATGCAATTCTGGCAGGATGCCTGAGGCTTATTCAAATGGGAATGGACCTCTTAAAGAAAGGCTGTTACACAGCTAGAAGAAGGACAGTGCAGCAGAATGAATTGCCATGTTGCCACTAGGTCTTCTCATTGCTTCCTGAGGCCTTGATGGAAGAGATCGGGGAAGGACCAAGGAGACCGCAACACCCAGAAAAATTCAAATACCAGGCAGGCCTGAACTGAAGTGCTTGGAAGACGTCAGCATCAGCAACATCATCCCCAGAACAGTGGTTCAATGTAGAAAGAGGTTTATTGAGCTCCTCAGAGATACAAGGATGCGTGCAGCTTCTCATCACTCCATCTCCATTCATAACAGCCACTAACATTCGTCAGAGGAGGCGCACATTGAACATGTACTGAGCATCTTTATTCACCCTGCCACATTGAATGTGTCAGTACCCATTTAAGTCCTCAAAGCAGGCACATGCTATTATATTTATATTACTACCCTCTGACTCACATTATCTTTGTGTTAGTAATCTCCAGAATATAATTTGCTAAATTATTATGTAGATTTTGTGAAACTTCTTTTACATAAATGAGAGTTGAGATCACTGACTATGATATTTATTTCGCCTCATATTGACATTTTACCAAGTGAATAATTTGGTCAAGTCAAATACTGAGTTCACTGACATTTGTGATAACATAGCTTTAGTTAATAACAGAGGAATTGGCAATAAAGTTATGATTTAATTTAATTGACACATTATTTTGGAACCTGCATTTCCTCTGGCACTCCTCTCATCTCAAAATTCTGCCTGTTTATGCACTTCTGGTCTTTTCATCAGAAATTGTCCACAAAAAATAAACCTTTATCTGGTCAGAACACAGTAGAAATATAATTTCTACATTTAGGCAATTAGTAATAATAATTAGATTAGATTAGATTAGATTGCTTACAGTGTGGAAACAGGCCCTTCGGCCCAACAAGTCCACACCGCCCCGCCGAAGCGCAACCCACCTATACCCCTACATTTACCCCTTACCTAACACTATGTGCCATTTAACATGGCCAATTCACCTAACCTGCACATCTTTGGACTGTGGGAGGAAACCGGAGCACCCGGAGGAAACCCACGCAGACACGGGGAGAACGTGCAAACTCCACACAGTCAGTCACCTGAGGTGGGAATTGAACCCAGGTCTTTGGCGCTGTGAGGCAGCAGTGCTAACCACTGTGCCACTGTGGGGTTGTCTCCAAATCATACTGCCTCAACGAGGTACTGGAAACAGCTTACCCAGGCATGCAGTAGCTGGAAATAGCTTACCCAGGCAGGCATTAGCTGGATATAGCTTACCCAGGCAGGCAGTAGCTGGAAATAGCTTACCCAGGCAGGCAGTAGTTTGACAGGATTTCAAGACAGAAGTTCTTGCATCTTCTGAACTCAACTTTTTTCTTCACCTTCATCCTAGTTGCCACAGAATTGTAGTAAAAATAGTTAGGAATGTTTGCCATTATCTTTATGAAGAAACTATATCTAAACAGTGATATTGTTGTATTAATTAAATTGGAATTCATGCATCATTTTACTATTATTGAACATTATTTTTCAATACGTTTGTTCCCTTGAAAATCTTAAATACTCAAAATCATTTCTAGGTCATTTTCAATCCAATCTTTAGAATCCCTTGTCTTTAGAATCCCTCATAATTATAGTTCCTCATCATTTATCCCATCATTCACTTTTTATCTGTACTAGACAAGGATATCTAAGGTCCACTATTGTACAACATACTCAAATAATGTGACTAGTTGTTAATTATTATTATTGAATATTTGCACAGCAAACCGAATGACCTCAATGCAAAGGATTCATGAATAGTCATTGTAAATATCAGGAAGACCAAACTAAGTATAGCATGGATTGATACAAAGTAAAGCAGCCTCTACTTTATGTCAGTCTTAGCCTTTAAATATTGCTGCTGTTTTTATGAATAAAACCATACAATATCAAAACTGTTGACAAGACTAGCAGATATCAAAAGTGTCCCATAATAAGTTTTTTTAAGCTTGCCCTTAAAAAGAGTTGAGTCTCTGCCATAAATATCTGTCGGGCATGGTTTATATCACAACAGGTTAAGTTAGGCACAAGCAGCAAATAAGTGAGCTCCTGACAGGAAGTAGTTATCACATTGCTCTGATGACTATAACATGTTCTTAAATAATGGATTAGGTCTTTTATTCAACAAACATATAAATGATCCTTACATTTACTTTAACAGAAACAAACTATGATTGAAATTATAGTTTGAA